>NC_048289.1:29738398-30004754 GCF_009762535.1 Notolabrus celidotus
TAACTTTAGGTTGTATAGTAGTGTAAGCTAAGAACTACCTTCACGACTTAAAAAAAACCCTAAATGAATAAGTATAAATTAGTATTTCATTAATATGTCTTTCTAATAAACAAGCAAAAATGTTAAAATATATAAAAACACTGAACCAGCAAATTATTTAAAGATAGGTCAAAAATAAAATTTCTCAAACATAAAGAAATGCTTTATTTTAAACTGAAATATAATTTGAATTAGTTTGATATAATGTAGAAGGATATAAATATAACTTTAGGTTGTATTAAAGCAGAAAAACTGCAGAAAAATACAAAAAAACTGGAGATAGAAGATGAAAAGTACAGTATATAAAGTTGTGCTGTAATACATGTATGTTTGTATTGCATTGCTGCATGTTTATGCATGCTGCATGCATGTTTTGTGCTCCTAATATTCCTCTTTTGTTTAAATCCTTGTGTTTAGCATGAGTAGGAACATAAAGCTGCACAATGCAGCTTCCCATCTGAGCTCACACACCAGTTGGTTGTAGCTTCCTTTGCTGCAAACAAGCTAACTGAGCCAATAACCACCTCCACGACTTCACAGTTACATTCTAGCTCCTCTATGTCCTTTACTGTTTTAAAACAGAGCTGAATAAACCTGCTGAACCGCATTGAACTCGTTGAATCAGGTGTATGGAGTCTAACGTGGAGGACTTACCGTGCAGTCACCTTAGCTAGCTGCTAACGGCTGTTTACTTTTAGTTTCACTTTCAGTTTCGGGGCTCGAGCTCGTCCCTCTGTCGTCTCTGTCGTCTCTGTCGTCTCCATCACAATAAAAATGAAGTTTTATAAAATATAAAAAATCAAACTTCTGATTAAAGTTAGTGTGATTAACTCTCTGTCTTCAGTTTGACAGTTTGTGAACTTTGTACTTCCTCTTTTAAACAGTTAGAGGATGTTTGGCTCTTCACAGTCTGACCGCTAGAGGGCGCCAGATATCTATGTCAGAATGCGCATGCACCTCTTCGATGACGTAACCTGTAAAGGAGTCTGTAAACAGTAAATGAGCTTTCTCTGTTTACCTGATTAACAAACACCTGATCCGTTTCATCAATCAATCAATTAATCAATCAAACAATCAATCAATCAAACAATCAATCAATCAAACAATCAGGTATCTATAGAGCACCTTTTATACAAATCAAATGTAATTCACAACACTAAACATCCACAAACAGCTGACTTAAACAATCCCCTAATGTGCAAATAACTGCAACAATATTCATGTCAAGTGCAACATCAGGAACTGTGAAAACTTTTCATATAATGTGCAATATCTTAATCAAAATACCTATTCTCCCTACCTGACTGTATTTATTTGACATTTGTTTTATATTATTACTATATTTATAATGTCTTTCATACATATTTTCTACCTGTTTTTATTTATTCATATTTATCACATATTTATCACACTTCTAATTTCATTGTACACCTGACAATGACAAATAAAGGCTATTCTATGGCTATGCTTTACGGTGATTGAAAAAATTATAATAATACAAAGATAATACAAATCTAATATATCATGACTAAACATAAAGCAGAAATTGATTTAAAAGTAGAGACTAAAGCACACTAAATTGCAATACAATGTATATAAATACACAAAAAGGGGAAGTATTTAAGAAATAAGTAAATAAAAGATAAGTTTAGACAATAAAAAAGGTAAAAATGAAAGACGAAGATAAATAAAAGCACCAAAATAGCGATAGAAAATGGTAATATGATAATAAAAATTGAAGAGATAAATAAAGTTACTAACCATAGACCTTTCTGGAGTCCCTGAGCTCCCTTGTCTCGTAGGTTCCTCTGGATCTCTGCTGCTGTGGATGTGCCAGACTCCAGCTGCTACAACTACTACTATCCATCTCCCCACTATCATCTCTCTCTCTCTCTTCATCTCCCTCTATCCCTCTCTCCAACACGGTCTCAGCAGATGTGTGTCTAACATGAGTCTGGTCCTGCTGGAGGTTTCTGCCTGTTAAAGGAAGTTTGACCTTACCACTGTAACTTCCCTTCACACACATGCAGGGAATCCAAGTTGCTCCTCCATGTAGGCACATACAGGGGGTTTTAAAGAAGGCAGAAGACCTTTTATTTGAAATGTTATCATGTAAGACAGAGACTAAAGGAAGGGTAATCAGTCATTGTCAAACAGAAGCTTAGAGAGCAGGACTCAGTGTGCCCAGGCAGGCAACACTATCATCTTCTATCTCTATTTCCAACTCCAACTCGGTCTCAGCAGATGTGTGTCTAACAATAGTCTGGTCCTGCTGGAGGTTTCTGCCTGTTAAAGGAAGTTTGTCCTTGCCACTGTAACTTGCTAAATGCTGCAAAGTGCTCTGCTCATGGTGGATTAAGATGAGATCAGACTGAGTCCTGTCTGTAAGATGGGACTGGATCTTATCCTGTCTTGATGTTGGGTCTCTGTTAATGATAGAGCATAGAGTACGGTCTAGACCGGCTCTGTTTGGAAAGAGTCTGAGGATAACTGTGATTTGGCAGGACCTTGTCTTCCCCTGTAACCTCTGCTTGGTATACAGACATAAACACACACACACCAAAATGTTTGATACTTAAACATTTATTCTCCCCTGATCCATACATATAAATACAGTGTCTATAATAAAGGTAAAATTTGGCCCAATAAGCAAGTCAAGCCTCAAAGAGCACTAATAAATCCACTGCGAACACTTCCGTTTACTGCAATACAGCTTTTACCTGAAGTTTGTGTTTAACTCTCCGTCACATTAAACACCTTTGTTCAAACGTGTGCAGGTGGAGCGATCGAGTTTATCAAAAGAGAAGTCTGTCACAGAAAATCTTTGATTAGAAGTGGAGGTGAAATCAGTCACAGCGTGTTGTAGCTCGATGAAATCATGTGATACTGCTGTGTAAGAAATACATCTTTAAAAAGGCACTGAGTGAGAACATGCTGAACACAAACACATGAAGTCTGCTTGTACATGTGGAGTGTTTGACGAACAGTTTGAGCCTTTTTTAAATGCATGAGGTCGGCAGCATGCTGTGCGTTGACATTGAATATAAAGAGGTTTCATTCTGACTTCTTTAAGGCCTTCTGTAAACTGGCTTTAATCTGATAACTTAAGATTTATGATGCTGTCAAAAATCTCATAAAAAGACCAAAACCAACAATGACTGCATCTGAAGCCTGATGCATCATCTTCCTCTGTGCAGGACTCTGTGGCGGGTTATTAAACTCATCAGGAGAGCATAAAGACATGATTTGAACGCTCATCTTCTTCATCAGGGGAACAGTATCGTGCATTAATTTCAAATTCAAAACGCAGAGTGGCAGAAGCTGAATGGAAAGTTAGTGTTTGTCCAGTAGAAGTAACTGATGCTGCATGGTCAGGGTTTCCAAATGGCTGCACAGGAGATGTTACACAAAGCGGTTAAAGGAGGCTGCATGAATACATAGCACACAACAGTTCCCCTAAAGTGCAGGCAAATATTTAGAGCTCCCCCTGGTGGTCGGCTGCAGTTCGGTGAGGTTAGGTGCGGTTACTTTATTCAAACCCGCAGGTAGATTTGTTTTGCAGCAAGATGATGACATCCAGATACAAAACAACATTACAGTATTTCTGAATTGCTAAAACACTAAACCCTAATGGCTGAACCAAATTCCTTAGCGGCTGAACCCATGCATTGAATCAGTCACTTCCAAGCGGCAACCTCCGGTCTAAAAATATGAGTCCAATGCGGAAGTGTTAAAAGCTGCAGTTCATCGAGGATCCGCTTGAGGCTGGCTCCGGAAGTACCGGAAGTCACATACACATGACTGGGAAAAAGACGATCTTTGCAGCATTAATAAACATGTTTACAGCCTGGTACAAAAGATGAGTGTAGTCTGAATAGCTCATTTCTCGATGTCCTCTCACTGTGAGGGGGGTGAATTTTTTTCTAATTCGGCAATTTCGAAGTTATTGAGATTACTAGTCTTCCAATGAGAGGCACAGCTGCCTGCAGGAACACTGCAGCTGTTGGCTAGGAGGCTCAAAGCCCGCCTCTTTACGTCACACTGGCTCGACAGAAGCAATATGGCTGCCGCTCCCAATTGGCTTCAAAACAGCTTTCAGAAACAGATGGGTGACGTCACGGATTGCATCACATCCTCACTCACTATAACACATGTTGCACTGTGATGCACGTGTGTTGCATAATGGTAAGCACAGGTAGCAAAAGTTGAACACATTTGAAGCACAGGTGTCACAGCTTAAACGCAACCACTCAAAACTGATCACACTAATGATGTGAGTAAACCAGTATAAGCCAGTTCAGAGAGCACTGGTTGTTGAAGGTTGTACAACGGACCGAAGTAATCTGAGAGGCAGAGGAAGAGTGTGTGTAAGGCGGAGTCCTGAGGAAATTCTACATTCAAATTCATTCTAGTTTTCTGTGGATTACAACCCTAGCTTTAACCACCTTTATCATTGTCAGCATTACAGCATCTTCCTATTGTTCTGATTTACTTATTTATTTTGGTTAGGTCTTTCATGTGTGTCTTGTTATCCATGTTTTGTCTCTGCCTTAAAATCAATAAAAAGAAAGTAAAGAAATAAGAATAAAAATTCTCAAACAAGCTCTCCGTCATAGTCACTTCTTTTCATGCTGAGGTGTTTTCTGAGAAGTTTAGTTTGAAATACTTATTTGATGTTAAAAAAGAGGGGATGTGACGTCATGATTGACATCTCTGTTGACCAATGAGGACTCCTGCAACTTCCTTTAACAGATTATCAGAGTAAGAGAAGGAAGGGTGTGAGAAAACGTGACAAACACTAACACAAGAGTGTTAACTTTCTGCCACCTGAGGGATCTTTAACGTCAATCCCAGGACTTCAAATTACCTGACTCCTGCTGTCATGCTCCAAATGTCACAAGTGCAACATGTAAGCACCCATTTTGGCTTCACTTCTTTCTTTTTTTGAGCTACTTTTTGGGGCTTTATTGGACAGGACATATGGGGAGTAGAGAGCTGGGGAAAGCATGCAGCGAATGATCGAGGCTGGGAGTTGAACTAGCGACCACTGCGACGACAACTCCAGCCTCTGTACATGGGGCGCACGCTTCAACCGCTATGCTAACAGCGCCTCCTTGCTGCACTTCTTACAACAGGAAGAGAGGCAGATTGCTGATTTTGGTCTTTGAGATTTGTTGACAAAAGGCAAACACCTAGATATCCCTGTAAGTAACCTCCTTAATGACTGCTTTCCTCATCATGTTTTTACAACACTGTCAGTTTGCTTTGTTTATCACACTTCTCATCTCTAAAACAGTGCTGTAGGAAACATCTGAAAAGCGTTCAGTGTGATTTCTTCAACAGGATCTCGTGTCTCTTGGCTTGATAAAGTGAGATACCTCATGTTTGATAGATCGTGTGATAGGTAAGATCAGCAGCATTTGACGATTAACAGTACAATCACGTTATAGTTGTAAGTGCACATCTGTTCATTTTGGTATTTAAGTGTTGAACCTGTGTAAAGCAGAGCAAATGATTCACAGTGTTTGTTCGGGCTTTTATGGCGCAGCAGATGGCGGTGGCTCATCACGGCGGGTCACCTCAGCGCAGGTCAGGTGAAGTGTCCATCAGCTGATGAAAAGCAAACGTCTGGTGCACCAAGCGAGCTGTCACAAACATTAGGAGTAATCTGTAGGACAGTTTGACCCGGAGTGAGAGTGTGTGTGTGTGTTTTAGATAACCCAGGTTCAGACGCTGGTGATATACTCCGCTCCGTTCGCAGAGGACTTGTCTTTGTCTCCCTCTGTGGGCACGCTGCGGTACTGACAGTCAGGAGCGACGTCCACGGCGGTGACTCTGGCCGGTTCGGGCAGGGCGGATGGTTGGCCCTGCTTCGACAACTTTCTGTCCCTTTTATCCAGCCAGCAAAACGACACCATGAGGAACACGGCGGAGGAGGCAACGACGGTACTGCAGGCGAAGAAGACGAAGAAGTAATGACCCGTCCTGTCGATCAGGACTCCTGCAGAAACAAGAGAAACCACAGATTACATCAGCATGGCAAGTTTGATCTTTATGGGTCATGCATCTCGGGGCTAAGTCTGTATTGTGAGAGGCTGCAAGGACACTTTTAGAAGCTCAAACATGAAGGAACCACTAATCACCTCGTGAAGATATCAACATGTGTAGAAAAGTCTGAACCTGTAGCAACATTTAGAGCATCTAGCTGTTTTGCTGTACTTTATAGAATTCTTAGATACCCGTACCAAGCAAAAACTCAATCTGTGCACCCTGTGAAGTGGAGATTGAAGGCAGTTTCATTGGTTTAGATTCTGCATTTAAGTTGCAGCTTCACATTTGTTTTGTCTGCGTTCATAAAAATGATGTCGAAGCATCTTTCAAGCAGTTCGGAGGGCTAGGACGGAAGTGGATGCTGAGCAGTACATCACAGTGTCATCAGCATAGAGCCGAATCTTTGCATTGGAGACCGTTTCGATTGACGCCATCTATATGAAGAAAAAACAGCAGTGGTCCCAACACTGACCCTTGTGGTACTCCTAAGGTCACTGTAAGAAAGCTAGGAGTGCAACCTCCTCAATCAATCAATCTTTATTTATATAGCATCAAATCAGGTCTAGACCGTACTCCATATTCTATTATTAACAAAGACCCAACATCAAGACCGGATCAGATCCAGTCCCATTTTACAGACAGGACTCAGTCTGATCTCATCTTAATCCACCATGAGCAGAGCACTTTGCAGCATTTAGCAAGTTACAGTGGCAAGGACAAACTTCCTTTAACAGGCAGAAACCTCCAGCAGGACCAGACTCATGTTAGACACACATCTGCTGAGACCGTGTTGGAGAGAGGGATAGAGGGAGATGAAGAGAGAGAGAGATGATAGTGGGGAGACGGATAGTAATAGTTGTAGCACAGCAGCGACTCAGAGGAACCTACGAGACAAGGGAGCTCAGGGACTCCAGAAAGGTCTAGCAAGGACAAACTTCCTTTAACAGGCAGAAACCTTGAGCAGAACCAGAGTCATGTTAGACAGATGTCTGCCTCAACCGAGTTGGGGTTGGAAAGAGGGATAGAAGATGAGTGTTGCCTGCCTGGGCACACTGAGTCCTGCTCTCTAAGCCTCTGTTTGACAATGACTGATTACCCTTCCTTTTGTCTCTGTCTTACACGATAACGTTTCAAATAAAAGGTCTTCTGCCTTCTTTGAAACCCCCTGTATGTGCCCACATGGAGGAGCAAGTCGGATTCCCTGCATGTGTCTGAAGGGATTCTGTTGTGACTTGCGTCTGTGGTTACATCACTGCCCGGCTACAGCAGCAGACGCATAAACAGGGGCAGCATACCAGAAACCTGAGACCGGGAGCTTCTGCCCTTTACACACTCCGCTGAGCGCCACTCATCCAGAGAGAGGCTCAGACTTAGAGCGCTGAAATGTACCGAAAAAAGAAGCATCAACAGAGTCCGGCCCGGATCAGGACTAATACTCACAGGACAGCGAGGTTACAAAGATATGATGAGAGCCGATGATGCAGCAGTTATATTAAACAGGGACTCCCTCACTGCACTCACTTAAGCTCATAATAACATAGAGTCTAACCATGTAGTGGATTATCCATTACCTCTCCCTCTATGCAGACATGTGTCTTTGTTGTAACACAAGCTGCAGCAGTTTATTTACAGCTACAGCCTCGTGGAGGAGGAGCCAAACCCAATACGCCTGCATGTGTGTTGTGCACAGAGCGGAGCAGAGGCGGCCTGAATGCACCAAAACCCAAACAAACCTCCATGCAGGGGCTGGTTTCACTTGTGCATTATGTGCATACCGTGGTTAAAAGTAGGACGTAAATGAAGGATCATCAACATTTAAACCAGAATTTAAAATCCTTCTTCTGACCTACAAAGCTCTTCATGATCAGACACCTTCGTATCCTGAAGAGCTCATAGTGTCCAATTACCCATCTAGAACACTATGCTCCCAACATCCAGGCCTTTGGAATCATCTACCAGTCAGGGTCCGGGAGGCAGACACCCTCTCTACTTTTAAGAGTAGGCTTCAAACTTTCCTTTTTAATAAAGCTTATAGTTAGAGCTGGATCAGGCTTGGACCAGGTCTTAGTTATGCTGCTATAGGCTTAGACTGACACCCTGGGATCCTGTCTTTCCCTCTCTCTCCTCTCTCTGCCTGTCTCTCACTTTAACTCTTCCTGTCCCATTAAAGTTACTAACCATAGACCTTTCTGGAGTCCCTGAGCTCCCTCGTCTCGTAGGTTCCTCTCTGCCAGACTCCAGCTGCTACAACTACTACTATCCGTCTCCCCACTATCATCTCTCTCTCTTCATCTTCCTCTATCCCTCTCTCCAACACGGTCTCGGCAGATGTGTGTCTAACATGAGTCTGGTCCTGCTGGAGGTTTCTGCCTGTTAAAGGAAGTTTGTCCTTGCCACAGTAACTTGCTAAATGCTGCAAAGGTCTCTGCTCATGGTGGATTAAGATGAGATCAGAATGAGTCCTGTCTCTAAGATGGGACTGGATCTGATCCTGTCTTGATGTTGGGTCTTTGCTATATAAATACAGATTGAAAATTAGCCAGAGGTCACATGTTTTTCTGATATCCTACAGGTCTAACTCTGATGTGACTGTGTCTCATCCCTGTGTACGTTACCTGCCAGTGGAGGCCCGATGAGCAGCGTGAAGCTCTCCATGATGGCGAGCAGGCCCAGAGCAGAGGGGAAGCGGTTCATCTCCACAATATCCATGAGCACAGTGAACATCAGGGAGCCCACCACGCTCATGGACAACCCGTAGATCACCACATACCCGAGCAGGACCATGAAGCCGGGCCCGATGCAGGGGATGCTGTTACTGATCCCGTTCACCAGGAGAGCCCAGGCGAACACGTAGATGTGTCGCCCTTTGAACCACGGCATGCTGAAGATGATGCCGAAGGGCGGCCGCACCGTGATGTTGACGATGCCCAGGATGGAGAGCAGCAGCGCGGCGCGGCCCTGCTCCATATTGTAAGCTGTAGCGTAGGGGACCAGGTAGATCAGCGGCACCACGAACCCCAGCATCATCCAGGTGATGCCGATGACGAACACACAGTAACGAGAGTTGTTGCAGAGCTGATCGAAGGCCATGTGTTTTTTGAGAGAAGCCACCACGTAGCTCCTTACTGTCCTCACCCACCCTGTTTTCTTCTTCTCGGGTTCCTCCTCAGGTGGAGGAGGTCCGTGGTTCATCAGAGGCTGGCCTCGACGTCTGGAGGGCTGCAGGGGCCTCATCACCGCTCCACATACGCAGCAATTCAGCAAGACGGCACCCAGAACCAGGAAACTGCCCCTCCAGCCCAGTTCGGTGTGGAGGTAGTTACCCAAGAAAGGCAGCGTGCACAGTCCCAGCGCCGTGCCCGTGGATGACATGGCGTTCGCAAACGCTCGACGACGCACAAAGTAGTGCCCGAGGATCGTCACGGCGGGCTGGAAGCTAAAGCAGAAACCAAGACCTGGAAGAGAGAGAAGATGCTCAACGTCTGAGTCATGATTACAACTTTTAATCTGATATAGGAGGATGGCACCAGCTGAGTTAATGCTAATATTTGTGCACAAGAGGAGAAACAACGACATGCACACACACTTAAACTTCCTAGGAGTGTGTGTTTGACAGAGATAAAGGGAAGTTTGATAGACTGTATTCAATAACTTCAAAAACAATCTAAATCTTCTGCACATTTTGGGAACCTCAGCTGTCATTTATGATCATTTTTATATCCTGTCTCATCATCCCTCATCATCTCTCTGTGCAGGTAGCGTCCTGACGTGTGTAACCACAGTGATCAGGTTACAGCTCGGACAATAAATCAGCTGGATCATGTTTGCTGACCTGTAATAACCCCGGCTGTGACGTAGAGCTGGCCGATGGACTGGGTAAACGAACTGGCCGCCATTCCAACCCCGCTCAGGACTCCGCCCAACATCACCGTCGCCCGGCAACCCAATCTCTCCACCAGCACGCTGCAAAAGGGACCTGTGGACCAAATGTAATGCTCTTAGTTTAATGCATACCGGAGCAGGAGCGGGTGAAAGCTTACACAGCAGAGGCGAGGTCGTCTTCTTAATCCTGGCGCAGGTTTTCACATAACTTGTGTTAAGCTGTAATCTGCACCGGCTGAATAAAAGCACATATTTGCTCTCACATGGTGCAGCATTAAAGTGTAGCTCTATTCTCTCTTCATCTCTTTGTAATATCACAGGTGCTAAACAAATCCTCCTCCACCTCATTCTGCTTTTATTGCTGCTCATAAATCCTCTGTGACTGAAGTAGAAGAAGTTTCACATTGTGTATCCTGCAGCCTGAGGACTAAATACAGTTGGCTATGTTGGTTAAAGGTCACCGACAGGGCTGGTAAAGCCAACACATGCCTCTGTTGGTAGGCAACAGAGCCGCATGGTGCTGATGGAGACAGAACCTCCACTCAGCTGAGCTTTGAACGGACTGTGTTCAAAGAGTCAGAGGATTTAAACTTTGTTTTATGCTCAGATTCCTGTCAGGGGACTTTTGTGGCCCTAATGTGAATTGACAAGAAGAGCAGAATTTGATGAATGCAATCAAAAGCCTGATCTGATACAAACCTTTTTTTTTTGTTTGTATTTGAAAGTTTTTGTTCACACATTCATGGTTTTCTCTTTTAACAAAGCCAAATGTTTGATTGTGTTTCTGTCGAACCTCATCAACAGGACCAGCGCTAAGATTTTTAGCTTAGAGTGACATCTTGATAACATCACATCGAGGGATTTGCACATGATTAAACAGTTAAATATTATTATTATATTATATTTTTAGTATTGTAACGCTCTACTACCTGGATGTAAACAAGCACAGGTGACAGATGTCGTCTCGTAGCGAGCCGTGGTTTGTCAGTATGTTGATCTAGTAAATGGCTCCTTCCTCTTTCCTTGTGTTTCAGTTGTTTTCCCTCCCTAGTGTGTTGTTGTGTTTGTTTTCTCTCCCCTGTTCTGTGTGTGTCTGTCAGGTGTGCCACTCCTCCTGCCAATCAACCTGCACACCTGAGATCCATCCACTAACCAATCCTGCAGTATATATACCTCGGCTCCACAACCAGTCTTCGCCAGAGTGTTCAGTTTCTTCACTTGGTGCTGGTCAACAGCCAAACTACCTGCCAATGGACTTTTGCTGGTTTTTTGTTTCCATCCATCCATCCATCCATCCATCCATCCATTTTCTTCCGCTTATCCGGGGTCGGGTCGCGGGGGTAGCAGTCCAAGCAAATTGACCCAGACATCCCTCTCCCCGGCGACACTTTCCAGCTCCTCCTGGGGAATCCCGAGGCATTCCCAGACCAGGCGGGAGATATAATCCCTCCACCGCGTTCTGGGTCTACCCCGGGGCCTTCTCCCAGTTGGACGTGCCCGGAACACCTCTAAAGGGAGGCGTCCGGGAGGCATCCTTATCAGATGCCCGAACCACCTCAGCTGACTCCGAGCTCCCTCCGGATGTCCGAGCTCCTAACCCTATCTCTAAGGCCGAGCCCAGACACCCTTCGCAGGAAACTCATTTCAGCCGCTTGTATCCGCGATCTTATCCTTTCGGTCATGACCCACAGCTCATGACCATAGGTTCCAACCCTCACCAATGGTCATGAGCTTTTTGTTTCCATCTCAAGTAATTCTCAGTCTCCCTTTTGCCTTCAGGATCACCACTCACCCAGGATTTTTCAACTGCTTGCCTCAACCTCTCCAGCTGCCAGATCATCTGTTCCTTCCCCAGCTTCAAACTCCATATCCAACCTCATTTTTAATAATAAATCTATTGAACTGCCATCAGTGTGTTTTTAGTCCTAGTCCAAGTATACAACCTGACATCTAGTAAATGGAGATAAAGTTGTATGTAGGCTGTGTCTGGTTAAACCGACATATAACCACTCCACCAGAGACATGAGGAACCAGCACAGGCATGAGGACGTTAACCTGCAAGGAGATGCTAGCTCTACTAGTGGTAGCCATGCTCAGCAAACCAATCTGTTATCATTTACCTGCAGACTCTGTGATCCTGTGTTTAGTGGTGTTAATTAATTGTGCTCAGTGTTGACTGTTTTCTTGGTGTTTTCTCAACTTAGGACTGATCCGTTGATCAGGATATGAATTTCAGTTTTAAAGACAAGGAAATAAGTCACTTCAGAACATCATGTCTTAAAGGTGACATATCATGCAAAATTGACTTTTTAATGGTTCTCTACCTGAAATATGTGTCCCTGTCTACAAACCCCCCGAGAATGAAAAAAATCCATTCTGCCCCTGTTCTGATTTCTCCACCTTTCTGTAAATGTGTGTGAAACCAGCCGTTTTAGACTTCCGTGTTTTTGTTACGTAACAACAATATCCGGTCTGTAACAGGAAGTCAGAGCTCGGAGCTTGTTCAGCCCATAGACTGTATAAAATACAACTCAACCCCTCCTCCGTTTTTCATTACCTGCACACATGTGTGCTAACAAGGAGCTTAGGAGGGAGGCATGCTAGTTGTAGGCTGTCTTAATAAACACGAAGGTCGGTTTTACTCCCCACGTCTGCAGATTTGAAGATCTAGTGGATGATTTTTATTTACCATGGATAAGTGCTAGCGCTAGTTAGCATAGCTACATAGCTACAAGTCGTAGCTGTGTACCAAGACACACGTCGACATACTGATGAATAAAACAACAAGAAACACTAAATCTGTGACCAATCCTTCAGAAAAGGTCCTGCTGCCTTTCTGGCAGAGGTCGGGTTTACTCCCCACGTCTGCAGATTTCAAGATCTTCAGGCATGCCAAAATCTGATTTCAAAGTGTTTTTTTGAGCATAAACTTTAAAGACATGTTTTGGGGACCTCTTAGAGCAATATATATTGATGAAAAAAGTGTGATATGTCACCTTTAACATTTTAGGTTCACAAGCAAAACTTTTAAATTAGAGGGGAAAAAAGATAAATAAAGTTAAAACTCTTTGATTTGCAAGCCAAAGTTTTTGCATTCTGTTTTTGTTTTTTTGTAAACAAAAATCAATTAACTTTCAATGAAACATCTTGTTACAGTTTTCAAAGTTCTGCACATCATGTAACGCATCTCTGAGTATCTAGAAAAACACTTTATGAGTCTTATAAAGGACTATTAATATTATTTAATGTCTTTCTATTTGATTATAGTGCATAAATCTCACTCTTTAACCCATCTGTTAACGATAGGATAAAGACATGACAGTTCCTCCCATGTTGAGTTTTAAAGACAGATTCAAACATTTTATCCACACAGAGCTGTATTAACTTGCTTGAGGTCGTGTCTGCCTCTTAATTCAAATTCTGGATTTCAATTTCAGTTTGAGTTCCACAGAAATCCCTCACATCACGTCTCTGCCCTCTGGACACTTTCTGAAGAGCGGCTCAAACTTGCGTGCAGTTTAATGAAGATAATCCCAGATTCTCGTCCCTTTTCTGTCAGATCAGGAACTTTCCAGGATCAAAGCATTCCTTTTCTTCAAAATCCATGAGAACCGTGTGTGATTATCACCCCCCCTCTTTCTGAAAAGACCAAAACAAACTATGAGTCCCTGAAAATGAGAAACTCTAGAAACATCTTATTTGAGTTTAAAAAAGGTTCAATAATTTAAAAAAAAAGCCAAAAGCAAATCTATGAACGACTTTTGGTGTCTAAAGGAGCATTACTGTATGTGCAATTAAGTGGAAATAAAGCATGTGATCATTGTTTAAGAGTCTGTGTGGTCTTATCATGGTGTTTATTGACAGTAACTAAAATATTGATAACTTTTAAATTCAGTTTAAATATTTTCAAAATTGTTTTAATCGCCCAATTAAAGTTTTATCTTTATATTTTGGGGGTTAATTTAACTCATAAATGTGGCTATATTTAATTTGAATTATTTCATCATATTTTTAATTTTTTTAAATTATAATATTTAATTGTTTTCTATTTTATCTTTATATTTTTACTCCATTGATTCAAGTCAAATTTGTTAGTTACACAGCTCCTTATTCAAATTTACTTTTCTTCTTATTTTGGGGAATTAAGCTGTGCACTTAATTCCAAATAAATTAAATACTAGGCCTATATTTCTATGGCATTGATGTTTGTAATTAATAGCAAAATAAAATAAAAAATCCTGAAAATTTCAAAATAAAAAATTTAATTGAGAAAAATAAAAAATATTTCATGTATTATTAATTTTTCAAATCCAGCCTTGTATCCTATAAAAATGTGTTGATGAATTTTTTTTCTATATTAAAAACGTTTCAATCTAAAAGTTGCATTTTAAGTTTATCTTTGGCGACCCCTGTGGTGATCAGAGGCAACTGCAGGCATGTTCTGGATCTCAATAATTAAAATCCAAACAGCTACCTCACTACATATCATCATTTTTTAAACTAATGTTGCAAAAAGATAGAGACTAAGCAGATAAGTATTCACCATAAAAATCAAAGGATTGGATATTTAAACTTTAGGATAAATCTGGAGGTCTTTTTTTTAAGATGATTTAGGTGTAAGTTTAACAAAAGCTGGTTGTGGCACAAACAGAATGAATGATGAGGATTTAAAGGTCTAACTCAGGTTAATATGTTAATTATATAAAACCGACGAGGGTAAAAAAAAAACTAAAGTCCCAGTAAAGAGGGTTTAATGAGGGGAACTTTACAGCACTGGGATCTCCCCGGCCGGTACTAATTGTTCAGTTTTTGTTTGTTCTCATGTGTGCTGGATTACTGAGCACCTCCCACAGACCGACACTCCCATACTTTAATGTTCATGGACAGAAACTTCTCTCTCTCATTTTCTTTTAATAACATTTTAATGATAAACTATTACAGTATTATTCTATTTGACAGATGTTGCAGATAAAGAAGTGGGAGTGCACAGAGTTCAGAAACCGGTCTGATGACGTGAGATTTCACAGAACATTGAGTCACTGTTTGATGCATCAAGTAAGTGAAGTTTCAGGGTGTAGCAGTTTGAATGTTTAGATTAAATGATTAAGTAATGTCTTGTATTGTTTGCATTTATCCTTGGTCTGCTTTACCAGTTAACTTCTTTGGGAGTAACCCTGTGTGGCGCATAAATTCTCCTGGTTTGAGAAAAGAGCCAGGCCAACGACATTCCTCACAGTACACAAAAAGTACTTCATCAAACAA
This sequence comes from Notolabrus celidotus, assembly GCF_009762535.1. Taxonomy (NCBI): domain Eukaryota; kingdom Metazoa; phylum Chordata; class Actinopteri; order Labriformes; family Labridae; genus Notolabrus; species Notolabrus celidotus. Next base: position 29,753,633 of record NC_048289.1, read on the forward strand.
GCAAACAAACGGGTTATATTGATGACTTTCTGGCTCATGCATTCACATTCATGTTAATCCTCCACACTGATCCCACACAGCCGACACCACTTCCCTGTTTGGTGCACATTACACAACATGTGAATGAGGAAGGAAGCTGGCTTTACTGACTGAGTGGGGAGATAACTCCTCTGTGGACCACCATGAGGTCGTGTTATGAGTAGAAGTTCAACAGACTCTATCTTTATCTTTGTGTCTGTAAAACATAACAGATGCATCCTTTTAAGTTAGAGTTTAATTCTGATTTTTATGAAGTTAAACATTTTTTATTTCATTCTTTTACTGATTTCATATCAAAATGAGGAACCTGTATTGGGGTCTGGTTTTTCAGCTTGGGAAATAGTCTGGTTTTCGGTTTGTAGTCTGAGTAGTATTCAGGTATCAACAGGCTTTGGTGTATAAAGAAAGCAGCCTATGGAGAGCAAAAGCAGGAGGAACACACACCCCCTGGTTGCATAGTAAACTGACGATGATTCATGTCTCTCTATTAAACAGAAATCTGACGTCAGAGCAGCTAACAACCTGTTCCACATCTGGATTTTAAACTTGAGGGATGAATCTGCCAGACGCTGTGTTGAATAAAAAAAATCAGCGGTTAGATTTCCAGACGTCCCACAATGCATCATACATGATTCATCTGACTGACACTCCATTCAACAAAACCACACAAAGATTTTAAAGTTGTTTTCTTCTTCTCTTGAGGACAGACCTGACAAAGCCTTTACATGTCTTTATCAGGATGATGTTATTTCAGCTAACTTAAGTGAGTCACATGTATCAAGGTGTCTTTTTGGGGTTATACCACTGAAGTAAGGCTGATTTATACTTCTGCGTTGAATCGACGGCGTACCCTACGCCGGGGGTCCGCGTAGCTCCCGTACCTACGCCAAGGCCTACGCACGTAGCTGACGTGCACCTCCTCCAAAATGTAACTCTCCGTAGAGCCGACGTGGACCCCAAGCTCTGTGATTGGACGCTCGGCGGCTTTGTCTTTCCCGCATTTACAACACTTCCGGGATCCCGGACATCGGCCGCACATCGGCCGTGTATTTCATCTCCTCCTCTCTATTCTTCATGTAATCATGTCTGTATGATAAACAGCAACATGTATCAGCTGTAGATTAACATAACACGCTCTGAAACTCTGTGGAAAAGTAAACAGAGATCGTAGCGGGACCGGAAGCAGGCGACCGGCTATCAGAGAGACCGCACTGCCCTCAGGCATTTCGGCGGAGAATTGCTGCGCGACACGAACACACCGACGCACAAGTATGTGGGGCTCATGTCTGCGTCAGCCCCTGCTGCGTAGGGGAGACGCAGAAGTATAAATCAGCCTTTAGACAGAGTGAAGCCTCTGTTTAACATACTGTCTACTGTTGAACCTCGACCTACTTGAAACAGATGAACCAGCAACACTCCAGTAGATGTAATGGACCTAAAATGATAGCTGCAGATGCAAATGTCACACAAAAAAAGAGAGTCCAGGTTGAAAGTCTTGAAATGCTAACACTGGAATTACTGAAAAGTTGGCATCTGTTCCCAGACGGATATACTCAGGGAACGGTTAGTGCCACTAAAACAAAATAATAGATCTTCATTCTAGAATGCTGATTTTTTTTCCCTCTGAATTCTGAGATCAAAGACTTTGAATTTAGTCTTTGATCTCAACATTTCATCAGTTTTCTCAAAGTTCTATACGTCAGAATTCCATGTTCTAACTTGGAATTCTGAGAAAGAAAATCTGAATAAGGAAAAAAAAAGAATGACAGACCTCAAAATAAAAATAAAAAAATTCAGCTCTCAGGCTCTTATCTTGTTCTGACACATCGCACTGTCAGACGATGACCAAGCAGCAATCTCTGGTCCCAAAATATGAAGCCCATGCAGAAGTGTTATAAACTGCAATACATGGAGAATCCACTAGGGGCTGACTGCAGAAACGTCGGAAACCAAAAAAAGACGATCTTTGCAGCAGAAATAAACATGTATACAGCCTGGTTCAAAAACAGCTTCGGTCTATGTAGCTAATTGCTCTATCGGGACCAAGCGGCAACCTCTGGTCTAAAAATATGAGTCCAATGCAGAAGTGCTAAAAACTGCAGTTCATTGAGGACCCCCTTGAGGCTGGCTCTGGAAGTACCGGAAACCACATACACACCAATTCAAAGAGCCGATCTTTACAGCAGAAATAAACATGTTTACAGTCTGGTTCAAAAGACGAGTGTAGTCTGGATAGATCATTTCTGGATCGGCACACACTGTACGGGGGTGAATTTTCTTCATAACGCAGCAATTTCAAAGATATTCAGATTATGAGTCTTCCAATGAGAGGAACAGCTGACTTGATCGGCAGGCGGGAACACTGTAGCTGTTGGCTAGGAGGCTCAAAGCCCGCCTCTTCACATCACAATCGCTCGACAGCAGCAACCTCTGGACTCAAAATATGAAGCCCATGCAGAAGTGTTATAAACTTGAATTCCAAGAACATCCGCTTGAGGTTGGCTGCAGAAACACCAGAGACCACATACACACCCATTCAAAAAAGACGATATTTGCAGCATCAATAAACATGTTTACAGCCTGGTTAAAAAAACGCCTTGGGTCTACGTCGCTAATTTCTATATCTGCACACACTGCACCGGGGGGAATTTTTTTCTAACGCGACGGTTCAGAAGATATTGGGTTGAAGAGTTCTTACCAAATTAAGGACATGACTGACTTGACTGACAGGCAGGAGCACATAGCTGTGTGTTAGGAGGCTCAAACCCCGCCTCTTTACCTCACACTAAGCTTGGTTGAGTTCAGCATTTCCAATATGGCTGCCACCGATGATTGGCTTCAAAACAGCACTCAGGAACAGATGGGTGACGTCATGGATACCACCTCCATTATTTATACAGTCTGTGGTTCTAAGAAAGAAATTCCTGAATAAGGAAGAAAAAAGTCAGACCTCAAAATAAAAATACAAATTCAGCTCTCAGGCTCTAATCTTGTTCTGTCACATCGCACTGTCAGACGATGATAGACGATAGATTCAGAGTTTTGGGGGTAAACAAGCAGCAACCTCCGGTCTCAAAATATGAAGCCCATGCAGAAGTGTTATAAACTTCAATTCCAAGAGCATCCGCTTGAGGCTGGCTGCAGAAACACCAGAAACCACATACACACCCATTCAAAGAAGATGATCTTTGCAGCATTAATAAACATGTTTACAGTCTGGTTCAAAAAACTGCTTGGGTGTACGTAGCTAATTTATCTATCGGCACACACTGACGGTTCAGAAGATATTAAGATTACAAGTTTTTGCCCAAATAAGGACATGACTGACTTGACTGACAGGTGGTGAGAACACATAGCTGTTGGCTAGGAGGCTCAAACTCCGCCTCTTTACCTCACACTAAGCTTGGTTGAGTTCAGCATTTCCAATATGGCTGCCGCCGACGATTGGCTTCAAAACAGAACTCAGGAACAGATGTGTGACGTCATGGATACAAATTGTTGGTATGAAGTTAGGAATGTCATCGGGCGTGGCTTCCTTCTGATTGACAAGGTGCGATGACGGCGAAGAGTCAATAAGGGAAGGGGCGAAGTAATGTGTATCCACCCTTTTATCCAAACACTCCTGGCTCTAAAAACAAAGGCTTCAAAGCAAAAGTACACTAATAAATCTGTCCACTTCCTCACTTCTTATATTACAGTACCGGGACGTAGTGTCACAATAACTCTTCTGGAGAATTATCATACATTTCATAACCATGACTTCTTGGTTTGGAGCATACTTAGGTTCCTCTGTGTTGTGAGTACAAGCAGACTACAGGTTCTCACGGATGTATGTTCCCTTTCTCAACACCAGCGCAGCAAGACAGTTGAAAACACCAAAAATTCTCTCTCTCAGGTTTCAGATTTTTCCTGAACACAGCAGCAGGTAGGAACTTAAGTTACATGAGACTCATGGCAGCTGATATGCTTCACCTTTAAGAATAATCATATTGCTGTAAGTGATAATTAATGAACAATAACCGGGGATGTGATGCTGAAAGTGGCTAAAGCCCAAATGATGCTGAGGAGTTAGTCCAAACAAAGAACAGTGATGTGCTTCAGGATCAGGTTTAACAGGTTATTTGGTTTAGGTTATGCATTAACTAAAAGAAGAACATAAACGTGGTCTTGTGTGCTGACTCTACCTCCTGCATGGAGCACTGACGTCATGATGGAGGGCACCCAGGAGGTCTCACTGTTGCTGGCGTGGAACTCGTTCTGCAGGTCGGTGTAAAAGATCCCCACACAGGACGGGAACGCCAGCGTCAGAGCCAGGACCATGATGGTGGCAACCAGCACCACCCATCCCCATCCGCCGTCCGGAGCTGTGATCACTCCCGGTCCAGCCATGGAGCGTGTGTGTTCACCTGCGTGCCCCCGCTCCTCGGACTCACAGTCGTTCGCTTCCTGAACTTTGTCGTGCTCCATCCCGTTGGCCTGCTCCAGGACTCTGGAGGCCTCGGAGTCGAGGCAGGGTTCACTCGTCCCTCTGATTCCATTTCTGTGAGTCATTTTCTGCTGCACAGTTCAGGCAAGGCTCCTGTGTTTGATCTGCAGGTTGTGTTGGCACTCCTGCCGTCCATGTCACTGTGGCTGCAGCGACCTAGAGGACAGAGAGCAGACCATCAGAGGGGTTCAAATGTTGTACATCAGGCTTTAGAATCATTCAACTGACCCACCACTTTGGCTTGACATAAATGCATTTATAACTATTAGAATATCATGATATATCTGCAGACATTCATGCTCACTCCATATTTCTTTTAGCATCTCTCAGCTTCAGCTCTACTCTGTGTTTCTGTGTACTGGATGGGAAGATGGCATCTCAGATATAGAGGTACTCTGCAGGGAGCTCTGCTTGTTGGTTTATCTTCAGTTACAGTATAGTTCATTTGTAATACAGTTAGTTTTGTACATAATTAGCTTTAGTTTCAAAGCACAACATGGACTTGCTCCTCTCTATATTTCTGAGTTTTATCCCTGTATGACCCAGGACCAGTCTGAGATCCTCTGACAGTCTGCTACCTGTTCCAAGGTCCTGACTGAAAACCAAAGGGGACAGGGCTTTTTCAATCAGAGCTCCTACACTTTGAAACAGACTTACAGAGTCAGTCCTTAGTTTTGTTTCATTACTAAACACACATTTTTACAGGAAAGCTTTTATTCTGTGATTTTATTTCATTTAAACTTTGATTTTAAGGTTCTGTTTTATAAGTTTGTATGCTTTTAAGTGTTTTATTGCTTGATTTTACTTTGTATTTATACTTGTTTTATAGCACACTGAGAAGCACTTTGTTACCTGTACTGAAAAGTGCTTTATAAGATTATCTATTTATTTATTGTATTGCTTTATCTGTCATAACCAAACAGTAATCTCATCATGTCAACCTGTCACTACTGAAACTTTTTTAATGCTGCCTGTAATTACCACTTTTTAATTCACTTGTAACACTTTGTATATATCTTAAATTTGTATCCTCTTTATTTATCTGTTTATATTTTTACTTATTAAATGTATTCTTGATTGAACTTATGTCTGGGCCGCTGCAACAACCAAATTTCCCCCCTGGATCAATAAAGTAATATTTTATCTTATCTTATAAATAAAGTATTATCAGTTTGGGTTATTTATGTAGCGTTAGTTTTTGCTTATTATAATTTTTTTTTTAACATTTATTTTTCTTACTTCTTTAGTTATTTATTTATTTCTGGTATTTATCTGATATTTTTCACTTTAATTGATTTTTAATTTTGCTTTCTACCCTCACTTAATTTATTTTTTTACTGTATTTGTTTTATTCTATTTTCTTTTTTATTAAAGTTATATTTTTGGCCTTTTTGCCTTTATTTTATAGGACAGCTGAAGAGGGACAGGAAATGTGAGGAGTAAAGCGTGGGGGAAGACACGCAGGAAATGGTCAACCGGCCAGGAATCAAACCGGCGACCCCTGCTACGAGGACTGTAGCCTCTGTACGTGGGGCACTTAGACCGCTAGGCCACCAGCGCCCTATTTTATTCTATTTCAAGTATTTTTTATGATCATATCTTTTATTTTTTTGTACCCATTTCTTTTGTTTTCTGTCTCTCTGTTCTTCTGTGAAGCACTTTGGGCTGCAAGCTTGTGTGCATGAAAGCTGCTTTATAAATAAAGTTGAGTTGAGTTATTTGTGTGCAGTTTTATTTATATTTTTAGGTTTGCAGCACTCAAGTCCAGGATTCAGACTCAAGTGCAAGCTGAGCCCTAAGTTCATGACTCGTGACTCAACTTGGACTCGAGCTCTGATGACTTGACCTCAGATCAAGAGTTGAGCATCGACTGCAGCAGGACTCAGGAGATGGAGAAGAGGACTCAAATGCACTTAGTCATTGATTCAGTTTCAAACAAAGGCTTACACGTCTGTTCACCTGCATGCACGTTCTTAAAGGTATTGCCGGCATGCTTAAAGACCTACGGTGAAACGTGCATCTTGTTAAATATTTAGCAGTAATTTAAAGTAGATCACAAAAGAAGTGCAATAAGTTAAGAAATAAAAGGTTATACTTGAGTAAGAGATGCATTAGATCCCCCTAAGGAGTTTTAAAAGGAGCCTTTGAGCTATATCAGAGGTTTGGAGCCTGTTCGCTCTGAGTGTGTCTCCATGCTGACCCTGAGAGAAACAGCAGCTGGTCAGCAAACCTCGGGATATCCACAAGACTGTATTGATAGAGTTGATCAATAGTGAACAAGAGAATGTAATCCATCTCTTTAAAAACAAGCATTACTATAAAGTCAGTAGCTAATGCATGATTTTGCACAAGCTGCACACAATCAGCTAACATCCATAACACTCTGAGTTACAGTAATCCAAACAACATGCATCCTAAAGTGAAAGAAATGACCTAATCTTGGCTCTGCTCCTAGGCTGGCAGATAACAGACTTTGTTATGTGACCAACATGTTTAGAGAGACTTCACTCAGAGTCAAGAAGCACCATGAGATTTACTCCAGTGTGTGCAGAATGAAACCCCCTGAGGGTCCTGCAGCAGCAGCAGCAGCAGCAGCCGCTCATTTCCTGAAGGAGCCCGAGGGCTGACCGGGCCTCTCAGCTCTGCAAATCACAAAACTACTGTAGATGAGTGAAAGTCAGCAGGTTAGGCTGAGAGGGGGTTAACAAAGGAGAGGTCTGATGGCTTTACTGACAAATACTATGAGCCTGTGTGGGTGGAAATTAATCTTGCCAGCATGAGACCAACATGCACTTGTGAAAATCCTGGAATAAAAAGCCCTCTGTGCAAAAATGCCCAAAAGGATTTTGCCACCAGAGGCTCAGAGTAACATTTCCAGATGTAGCAACTGCTGAGGGAAAGAAACACTTAGAGATTGAGCTCCTGGAAATACAAATACTTTAGGAGAGTTTTCACAAGAGCCAAACTCATGATGCAAATTCCAACCTTTAACACTGAAACATGGACAGACAAGGATGGACAAAGACGGACACTTTACTCTGCAAAGGTTGCAAATGTTTGAGAACTCATTCAGGAAATGAATGTATTTAAGCCCTTCAAAAATGGAGTTTACAAGAACAAACTTGCAACTTTAGGATGGTTATAAACTGGATTGTTCACTAAGACCAGTAACTTCCTGAGTCTGGACTGGTTGCAAACAAAAATCCCCTTCACACAACGATCGACTGTACTAAACAACAACGATCTGACTTGTTATCAATCATTTCACCCAACTTTTAGGACATTTTCTCGATAGCAAAACTTTAATTTAAAGAAAGAAAGTCTTTTGTGGAGCAGAGAGAATATTTCTTCACCTTTAAGCAGTCTGGAAAAACTTTCAGTACAATGTTAAATGCTGTTTAACCTGAACTAAACCAGGTGCTCAGGCTCAAATGAGATTGCAACACAGGAGTGATAAGAAATCATGCAAAAGAGCCCAGACACAATGTACACAAAGGCAGCGCATACAGGGAAATGTGGAGCTTTATTTGGAGCACTATTCGTCGTATGCATGACGGATCAGCAAGGGGGGGGACAGGCCTCTCATATCTCTGCAATCTGACCCACTATCCAGCCGTGACATCCTGTTTTCCTCTCCTACCTCCTGCACACTCTCCTGCAGCTGCCATGTGACTTCTTTTACATAAAGAAAAATCCATACCTGTTCCCTTAAAGCAGGTGAAGGTGGTTTGATCAACTGTACAGGGCTTCATTGAGAAATAAAAGTCATGCTGCTGAGCTCCTTTGGGACAGCCCATGGAGGGATGAGAGTCAGATGCTGGGATTTGACTAATTGCATCAAAGCACATTAACTTCATCATGTTTGTTTACTCTTTCTAGATTTGGAGCTGTCCTGTAGTCTTTTTGCAAGCCTCACCCACGTGGCAGGTCCTATTTATTCCAGCTTGTTTTTGTCTTAAAGCCCCAAAACATGCATTTTTACTCCCACAGCGTCACACCCCTTTTTGCTTACACTACGTTTAACAGTGCTGCTGCAGATTCACAAAAGGCTTCATCATTATCACACTGCTTGTTTACATTGTTGTTATTTCCCCCTGATGTATAAACAAACACAGGCTGCTGACCATCACTTTCCCACCAATGAGGAAGCGATACAAGCAGAAAATGTCTTATAAATATTTAACATGATGTATATTCTGATTCAGCATAAAAAGATCACCTCTCTTTAAGGTTCCTAAATGTCGTCCAGACCTCGTCCACCCGACGCAGATCAGGCGGGGTCTCTCCTTGGTCGCAGCCGAGCAGCAGCAGCTGCAGTCCGGGGAGATCTGCTCTGCTGCTCGTCAGGGAGCTCCAGCAGCGTCCGCGCTCGCTCCCGCGGGGGGAGGAGACTGACATGGCCGCCTGTGAGGGTCTGGATTCGGGCTGTGCGGACCGAGCAGGCCCCAGTCCAACCGAGTCCAGCCGAGCAGAGCTTCGGTGCCACTCACAGGCGGGACAGAGGTGCTGGAGAAGGCCCGGGACACAATGGGAGAGGACACAGTGTTCTGAGAGGGGCTGCTCTATCAAAGGACATGTTTATACTCTCAGTGATACAAACAGAGCTGCAACAAACACAGAGAGGAGTACTTTTACTCAAGTACTACCCATTAAAGTAACTATGTATATTCTTCATGCTTTTATACATTACTTAAATATTACTGCACATATTGATCAATATATATTCAAATAAAACTTACAAATATTACAGATGCCACATTTAAGAGCATCTCAACTGAGTCTCATATTCCATCTGACTTTATCTATTTATTATCTAGTTCAAATTGTAATAATAATATTACTGAAGTTTATTTAAAAATATAAAACAATTAAATATTATTAAAATAAATTTTAAAAATGAATGAATAAAATAAATATATTAATAAAGTAAATTAAAAATAAATTATAATTGCAAAAAATAAATTAAATTGTAGTCACTTTATAATTATATACTGTCCTATTTTAAATTATTATAGACACATATATATTATTATTTTATTTATTTATTTATTTTTTTACTTATTGTGGGTTATTTTCATTATTTATTTAGGTATTAATTTGATCTTATCTTGTGATTTTTACAGATCACCTCTCAGCATTTTAATATTTTATTCTTTTTTACTTTCAGTGTAGCATCTTAGTTTATTTTACTGGTTTAATATTTCAGTGTTTTATTATCTTATTACTTTATTTTATTTTGTGAAGTTTCAACATCTTATTTTACCTCCAGTGTTTCCTCATTAAGATATCATGACAGCACTTCCTCAGTTCGTTCAGCAACTTCTTTTTTATTTTTAATTCATTTTATTATTATTTTTGCATATATCATGTTATTATTTTTATATTTTAATGTATTTTATTTTTTTAAATCATTTTTATGTACAGCACTTTGTGTTACAATATCACTGTATGAAAAGCACTTTACAAATAAAGTCTGATTGATTGATTTTACCAGCAACATTTCATCTTTTACACATCAATACTTTTGTGAAAGTGCAAACAGAGGGCACTAAAGTGAAAGCATAAACACTTTGAGTTAAATTGTGTATGATTTAAGCATTTCTACTCTGAAATAGTGAGCTGAATAAACCTATAAAATGCTGTCAACCACCAAAGAACAACTCCATCACATCTTGTTTGAACTTCCAAGCACCTTCGATTCTGGTTAATGTCTGAAACTTTATAATAATTGAACAAATCTGTACCCTTGACTTAATTTTGATACCTCTTACTGCCTTTTCCTTGAGTAAGAGTCTGAATGCAGGAATTTGCCTCAGTTTTTAACATAGAGTAGATTTTAACCTCAAGGTAATCTAGTGTCTGCTGACCTCAAGTGGTCTGATGTCTCACCTTGCAGCAGTGATGCACAGGAGAGCTTGAATGCACCACATGTTTGTCCACAAACCATGCATTGTGAATATAATACACATTTATTAAACATTACTTAAATGAGTCTGCTTCTTTCTGAACAAACAATCTACAACCATTAAGCATGTGGGAAATTTAGCAGGGTGTTTGAGGTATTTCTTTTAACGCTGACTAAAAAAGTTTTCTGTAAAAGCTTTCTGTAAAAACACGTCTGCCTCTGTCATCTGAGTTCACCACACGTTCAAACCACAGCTGCATGTGAATGTATTCATTGTGAATCTGTGAGTCATGTGAAACTTAAATACGTGCTTCTTCTGCATGTCAGAAGGTCAAAATCCAACCAACACATTCATATTAAAACCTTTCAATCAACCAATCTTTATTTATAAAGCAGCAAATCACAAAAAATGTTCTCCTCAGACTCTTTCCAAACAGAGCAGGTCTACCCAATACTCTATGATCTATTATTAACAAAGACCCAACATCAAGACCGGATAAGACCCAGTCCCATCTAACAGACAGGACTCAGGCTGATCTCATCTTAATCCACCATGAGCAGAGCACTTTGCAGCATTTAGCAAGTTACAGTGGCAAGGACAAACTTCCTTTAACAGGCAGAAACCTCCAGCAGGACCAGACTCATGTTAGACACACATCTGCTGAGACCGTGTTGGAGAGAGGGATAGAGGGAGATGAAAAGAGAGAGAGAGATGATAGTGGGGAGATGGATAGTAGTAGTTGTAGCAGCTGGAGTCTGGCACGTCCACAGCAGCAGAGATCCAGAGGAACCTACGAGACAAGGGAGCTCAGGGACTCCAGAAAGGTCTATGGTTAGTAACTTTAATGGGACAGGAAGAGTTAAAGTGAGAGACAGGCAGAGAGAGGAGAGAGAGGGAAAGACAGGATCCCAGTGTGAGTTCCCCCAGCAGTCTAAGCCTATAGCAGTCTAAGCCTATAGCAGTCTAAGCCTATAGCAGTCTAAGCCTATAGCAGTCTGGGCCTATAGCAGTCTGGGCCTATAGCAGTCTAAGCCTATAGCAGTCTGAGCCTATAGCAGTCTGAGTCTATAGCAGTATGAGCCTATAGTAGTCTGAGCCTATTGCAGTCTGAGCCTGTAGCAGTCTGAGCCTGTAGTAGTCTAAACCTATAGCATTCTGAGCCTGTAGCAGTCTAAGCCTATAGCAGTCTGAGTCTATAGCAGTCTAAGCCTACTTCCGAAAAGAAGACAGATGAAGAAACATTGAATGAAAGAAAGAAAGAAAGAAAGAAAGAAAGAAAGGAAAATGGAATAAAAGAAAGAAAGAAAAGAAAGGAGAAAATAAGGAAAGAAAGATGGGATGAAAGAAAGAAAGAAACAAAGAAACAAAGAAAGAAAGAAAGAAAGAAAGAAAGAAAGAAAGAAAGAAAGAAAGAAACAAATAAACAAACAAAGAAAGAAAGAAAGAAACAAAGAAAGAAAGAAAGAAAGAACGACAGACTCAAAAAGGAATCTACAGCAGAGATCCAGAGGAATCTATGAGACAAGGGAGCTCAGGGACTCCAGAAAGGTCTATGGTTAGTAACTTTAATGGGACAGGAAGAGTTAAAGTAAGAGACAGGCAGAGAGAGGAGAGAGAGGGAAAGACAGGATCCCAGTGTGTCAGTCTAAGCCTATAGCAGCATAACTAAGAGCTGGTCCAAGCCTGATCCAGCTCTAACTATAAGCTTTATCAAAAAGGAAAGTTTGAAGCCTACTCTTGAAAGTAGAGAGGGTGTCTGCCTCCTGGACCCTGACTGGTAGATGATTCCAAAGGAGAGGGGCCTGATAGCTAAAGGCTCTACCTCCCATACTACTTTTAGTTAAACTTTTACTGCCTCTTTCTACATTTTTCTTCATGCTCCTTTTTTTCCACCTTGTTATAAAATAAAGTATCAGAACCAATAAAAACTCATTGAGTCACACTTTAAAACACAGACACAATTTATGATTAAAAACCAGACAGGCTTCGTTAAAATTGTTACACGTAAAGAAACAACATTTGGTAGACAAAATTCAAAAATATAAAATAAATAAAAGTGAAACAAACAATCAGACAAAATGTTTTTGTCAGCTTCCAAACATTTCTCCATTGACAATATTCACATTTGACATCAATACTGTTGATAAATGAACACAAAGTAACTGTTAATAGGTGACATTTTTCAATACGTCTAAATGAGTGTACAAGTGTGCATGTCCACAAACGCATGCAGGTGTTTACAGAGTAACTGGCAAAATGATTCATGTAGTAAAAACCTTTCTTTTGTGAGTTTTCCTGCAGGCGGTATAAACCATGGTTAGAGGGGCGGGGAGGCAGGGAGGGGGGTCTGCAGTCTGATTGGTTGGTTAGTTAGCATCCAAAGCTAGCTCTTCTTTATCTTCTGGGATACAAAAACGACAAAGAAACAGACGGCGTGAGTAGAGAGTATGACGACTTGTAGACCACCTGTTCCACACGTTAAATCTACACCTACACACCACAGAGCCATGCCGTCCCTCTGCTCCCCCCACCATGCATCACATACACTTTGCACTAACACAGAGGTCAGACAAAATCCAGTACACAACATCGTAATCTCTAAAACGAAAGCATGCTCTCATGTGTTCACGTGCCCAAACAACAGAGATATATATTTTTTGCAGATTTGTTAAAATTGCACATTATTTGTAGACTTATAGTGCATGTGAAGGTACAAACTCATTTTTAGTTTGTTTCAAAAAACGGGTGCTTGATTCAAATGTTAATATAATCACACTGAAAAGTTCAACTAGGTCAGTGGTTCCAAACCTCAAAGGGTCACCTCGTCTGAGTTTTTCAAGCAAAGACTGATTTTAAAGAATTATTTGATTCCCCAGGAGGCAAAACTATCTGGTAAATATCAAAAGTGTTACTTTGTCAACATTCTTACTTCAATTTCTCTCATTTTATTTATTTACTTTGAGGAAAAATACAGCTGAGGCAGACTGGAACTTAAAATATTACAGGACTTAAAGTTAGATCAACAAACTCATGAATGTCCAGAGAAAATTTTAAAGCATGTCGTTGTGCTTTTTCAGTCTGGACTTCTCGATGGATCGAACAAATGCCTTACGATGTCACAACAGAAGTTTCCTCACTAACGTTACATTGTGTACAGATATTTAAGGTCCCTACAGGATGAACCCTACATACTTGGTCCCACTGGTGACTGGAAGCCACCTTGCACATGTCTGTTATGGCTAAAAACAGGATGTATAGCTTTAAAGCTGAGCTAAATGCCAACATCAACAGGCTGAGTAAGCGTTAAGACGATGCTCAAAGCTCATGTTTAGCAAAAATAGCATTTACATAGTTCACCATGCTAACATGCTAGTGTTAGCTATTCAGGAACCTTATTAGTTTTTATGGGATTCAGTCAATAGATGAAGTTTTTCAAAAATTAAAATTCTGACCTGTAAATCAACAAACTAACCAGTCAATGGATCGCTAATTGTCCAATGAGCCATTTCCAATTGCTACTAGCATGACTAGAAACAAGATAAACAACTGAAAGCTTGACAGCAGAGATAAATGCTAACATAATCAGCCTATGTTAGTGCTGCTAACTGTTCACAATGACAATGACAATGCTAAGTGCTAGTTTTTATCATGAACAATGTTCACCTTGTTCACCACGTTGGCATAGCTTGTTAGCATGCTAGTGTTAGCTATATGTCAGTCGATACAGGAAGCTTTTCACTACTTAACTTCTGTCCTGTTGTCTAAACATTTTTTTAAAAAGTTTGCAGCATCAGTTGAGATATTTCAGTCTGGACTTGCTCAGGAATCAAAACAAATGTCTTGTGTTCTTACAGCAGGAGCCACCTTGCTACTAGCATGGCTAAAGACAAGCTAGCTTGACAGCAGTGATAAATGCTAACATCATCAGACTGAAAGTGCTGCTAACAGTTCACAATGACACTACTCAATTCTAATTTTTTTATCATGAAAAATGTTCCACATGTTCAAAATCTTGGCACAGCTTGTTAGCATGCTAGTGTTAGCTATTCAGCACTTAATATAAACTACAGCTTCAGGTAACAGATGTGGAAATAAATCAAAACAAACCAAAGATTTCTAATTGTTGCTTTGATGGAGTTTTCTGGGGATCATGACTGACTGCAGAATTTCTTTACATTTGAAATTTTGGGGGTATTTCTTAGGGTTGCACCTAAAATTCTGCCACCGAAAATTTTCGGCCGAAAATGGCCCAAAAGTGCATTTTTGTTTTTCGGCTGAAACACTTTTATCACCAATAAAACACGGCCGAAACAGAATGTTGTGATATGTTCAATGAGATCCTTGATTTTAGTGAGGTTAGTACACAGTCATAGCCATAAATGCAATGTTACTAATAATTGGCATAAAAATTTATTTCGGTTTTCGGTTTTGGCCAAGAATTTTCGTTTCGGTGCATCCCTAGTATTTTTCATATGTTGTACACAAACCGCTAGCATGGCTAACTGCACTACAGAGTCTACAGCTACCCAGATATACTTTAAACCAAATTCTAACATCAACAAGCTCATGCTAATATTCTGATGTTTGGACAATTGATGTTAACTTTCATAGTTTAGAATGCTAGCATGCTAATATTTGACAATTTGAAACCAAAGAAGATTAATTTATCAGGGATTCTGCCATTTAACAGAAAATGTATGGTGCATTTTTCTAACTGTAACAAAGTCAGTAGAGTTCATCCTCTGGGGACCATGAGAGTCAGTACAAAAAGCAATGCTTACATGCTGTCATTCAGATATTTGGTCATAAACAAAGTGTTAATTGTGCTGAAATATAAAAGAAAATGAAAGTCGGGAGGTATCCTCTGGGGATCATGACCCTGCTAGCATTGAGCTAACAGCGTTTTTCAATGGAAGACTACAAACAGAGAGCGCGATATCAAGAGCAAAAACACACGTGAGGTTTCTTCAACTTGTTTTCTCGGGATCTGGACTCGCCCTCGGTTTGGGAACCACCGACCCGAACACTGAACCATCAAGGTTAAAGATCAAACTGGGTTCACAAAGGTAACGGGTGTAATAAGTGCTTTAAGGTTAATTACACACATCTAAAAAGTTAGATCATTAGAGATTGCTTCAACATGCAACTCGAGAAAAGAAGAAGAGGCCAACGGTGCGTTCAAGGTCAGATTGATTTCTGTTAACAAGGTCACTGCTGGAGTTTTACTAAGATAACAGCAGAGGAGAGAAACCTGCTTTGATCGGTCTTCCTGCTTTCCTCCCGTTTGATGGCGCTGAAAACACAACCACGACTCAAGTGTTACAGCAGATCAGACACAGTTTTGAATTATTGGTTGATTTAGCTCAAAGCGATGGCACAAAAACAGCTGATCTCAGTGTGTATGTAATAAATGTAAAACAAAGCAGGGGACGATGGATTCGTTGGCTTGCCTCTCACTGAAACACGAACGATACAAACCGAGCTAAAGACCGCTTTAAACATTATACCTCTTGGCTTTTTTAAGGTATGGGAGGCATCCTATGATAAAGAGGGGGGGGAACAACTGTGCACAACACAGGTCAAAGGCACAACACTGGACACAGACGAAGGGAAACAACACCCAAGGTGCTTTGCAAAGGCCCGGAGAACAACGAGGGAGAGAAAAAGTGCTCCTCAAGGACACGTTGGGGCGTTTTTCAGCAGCTCGCGGTCTGCTCACGACTCGGATCGGCAGGTTATAACTGCACAACACACAGTCGGGGGGGGAAAGCAACAAAGTAAACAACAGAGAAGAAGAAGTCACATCAAAGTTTGAGCTCGGAGGCCGGACTGATCACGACCAGGGAGCATGACAACAGCTAAGGTTTAGTTTTTTTTTTATCTGGCATTCTTTTTGTTCATGCTTGATATAACATAACTTTATACAGAGGAGGGTGCAGCAAGGTGGCAGAGTATCTGAACCCCCTTTAAGCTTCAGGGGTGAGTTCAGTCTGCACAATGGGCACCGTGAAATGTTTCAATTCTTCTGATATGGAGGGATGTGGCTCAAACTTTGTGTTTGTGAGAAGGCGACGTTCAGACCTGTAACAACATCTTAAATGCATCGTGTTTTTGCAGCTTTAGGGTGGGGGACAGGAAATTGCACGTATATAAAAATAATTCTGTTTCTCAGAAGTGAAAATTTGCAGGGTTAGCCAGTTGTGGATATCAAGATACAATATTTACTTTGCATTTGCTTTTAGTTTCATGCTCCTTTACAAGATAATTTAACGTGCATTTACATGTTTAAACGTCATTTTCTTTTAGTTTTTGCACAAATTTAAAAAATAACAAACTACATTTAACTTATTTTTTAAATGAAAGTTGAACACATCTGAATTTTGTGAATGCTGGATGGAGGATCCAAACTATTTGAGGAGGTCGCTATTGGAGTGGTGCTCAGTCGGAGAAGGGTGGCTTGCCCACTTCAGGTCTGAGGAGAGTCTTTACCCCAAGTGGAGGAGTTTAAGTATCTCAGGCTCTTGTTCACGAGTGAGGGGAAGAACCTGCAAGATTGACAGACGGGCCGGGGCGGATTCTGCAGTTATGCGGACACTGTACCGGTCTGTCATGGTGAAGAGAGAGCTGAGCCAGAAGGCAAAGCTCTCAATTTACCGGTCAATCTATGTTCCAACCCTCACCGATGGTCACGAGCTGTGGGTAGTGACCGAAAGAGCAAGATTGCGAATACAAGCACCCAAAATGAGCTTTCTCTGAGAGTGTCTGGGCTCAGCCTCAGATAGAGGGTCAGGAGCTCAGACTCAAAGTAGAGCTGCTGCTCCTCCACATCCAGAGGACCCAGAGGAGGTGGTTCAGGCATCTGGTCAGGATGCCTCCTGGACTTCTCCCTGGGGAGGTGTTTCAGGCATGCCCGTCTGGGAGGAGGCCACAGGGAAGATCCAGGACACGCTGGGGAGATTATATCTCTCAGCTGGCCTGGGAACGCCTCGGTATCCTCCCAGAGGAGCTGGTGGAAGTTACCGGAGAGAGGAGTGTCTCGACTGCTGCTGGATGGATGGAAGAAAACACCAACAGCCCCATAGTTTGCTAACTTCTATGACTGCGAATTTGTCGGTCAATGAAACTTGTCAGCTTTTAAACTGCCCCAGATCCTGAGGAAACGTCTCCATACGCAAAGTTTTATCATGCCAGGAAACATCTTTAAAGATATAAATCAGAGAAATGCAAAGACAGCTGTAGCTGCTGATTAGCTGCAGAAACCTTGAGATGCTCACGGCTCTAACTGTCTTAAATTCAGTCTTGCATGTTTGCACAAATGCATTCTAAAAATGTTTTTAAATCTGATGTTGTTACGAGTGTGAACGCAGCACTTCTCACAAAGCAACTTAATGAGGAGCATATTTCCACAGAAATACACTTCAGCCGAGTTGATGCCAATGATCCGGCACAAAAAGCAACGAAAGCTTCAGTCTGAAGCTCTGAAAGATGAAGACGCTCTCGCTGGCAGGTTCAGTTAATGCACATTGCTATGATGATGATGTCATATCAGGGTTGAAAGAGAAAGGAGAAGATGTCAGCTTTGCCAAAAGTTGCTACAAGTGCTGCACAATGAAAGAAAACACAGTCATCAGGGCGTCAGAGAGAGAGAGGAGAGAGAGGTTGGGCGTGATAGAGAGACAGCGGGCGATTCAGGTGTTTGAGGCAGCGTCCAAACTGGCCATATCCGCCCAGCCAGCCTACCCGGTGACTGGCGGCTCATTTTCCTCTTCCCCCGATTACAATTTTAAGATATGTAAGAGATCAAAGAAGGATATTTTAGAGAAAGTGTTGGAGCTTTTTGGGGAACACGACAGAAAACGTGCAGCGGTGATATTTCAGTCATGGACAGAAAGCAGAGAGGCACTGCAAACACAAACTCACATCCATGATACCGAGCGGGAAACCTTCCATAGAATGAAAAATATGATATTTTCTCTGTCCTTTAAATAGACTCACCCACCAGAGTGTGTAAATATATGACAACTATGATACAGAAACCAATAATTACACCATTTGCATTCGATTTTCATATAATTTCATCATGTAGCCTATATAGATTTATATAGATTCCTCACATGCCTTGACAAATTGTACACAGGTGAAGTCTTTTTGAGTCTTCTGTTTTCTTTTGCACAGAAATATCCCAAATTTTTCTCCCTGGGAGGAGCGACCGGGCTGGAAACAGAACCGAGTCCATGAGTGTGTAAGATGCTCGTCACTCCTTTTTTTTTTTAAAGACTCAGAAAGCAGAGGAAACGCCGCATCAGACCGGCTCAAACGCAAGCCGTCAGACTCCTGGCTCTGTTTTAAAGCGATGCGATTTCCCTCCGACGTCAGCCGAGGATTCTGGGAGAGCGGAGAAGGGAGGCGGCTGAAAGAAGCTCTGTCAGAGGAGTCGTGTTCATTCCTTTTTTGTCCTGTGAGAGTCCTGAGGAGGTTTCTGCTGAGTTGACAGAGCCGAACGTATCAGAGAGGAAAAGTATCCTGTTGGTTAAAAGCGGTTTTGATAACGATGAAGTTGACTGGTGGTAGCTTTGTGCTAGATATCCATCCACTGATAATGACAACAAGGGGCTACAATCAGCACCAAATCCTGCACCGCATCCACACTGACCGTAAAAGCTGCAGTGAAATAAACCTCTCACTTGTGATTCCTTTTTAAAATCCTCCTGAAGCGTCCCGCGGTGGTGATGGAGAACAAACCAGGACGAGCCAGGGTCGAGTCGCGGCCCTGGAAGAGGAGGAGGAGGAGGAGGAGAGGAGGAGGGAAGAGGCGTCGGGAGCCCCCGCTGTGGAAAGGCACACCAGAGGAGCAGGGGAGGCGGATGGTGATGATGATGATGATGATACCAGCTGATGAAAACTGGAGGAAATGTTCTTGTTATTGTTGTTTGCTGTTGTTGATTAAATGTGCTGAAGCTCCGGCTGCAGGTCTCTTCACATCCGCGAGCCTCGCTCCTGAAGGATCTGAGAGGACGAGAGAAAGAAGTCATCACAGTGTCTCAAATAATCTCTCTTTACATGCTGAGACTGTAAAACCACATGACCCAACTTTAGTAACAGAGGTGTTCTGGTTTTTGTTTGAGGGATGAGAAATATCATCCGCTAGTGTTTCAGCAGGAATCAGCTGTATGAAGGAAAACAGTGAGCACAACCACCATGATGAAAACCCTGAATCCATCTGGAGCCATCTAATAACCATTTGACCTCAACTTATGCCTTTTAGCAAAAAAAAGCTAATTTTGCTTAGACTGCTATAGGCTCAGACTGCTATATGCTCAGACTGCTATAGGCTCAGACTGCTATAGGCCCAGACTGCTATAGGCTCAGACTGCTATAGGCTCAGACTGCTATAGGCTCAGACTGATATAGGCTCAGTCTGCTATAGTCCCAGACTGCTATAGGCTCAGACTGCTATAGGCTCAGACTGCTATAGGCTCAGACTGCTATAGGCTCAGTCTGCTATAGGCCCAGACTGCTATAGGCTCAGACTGCTATAGGCTCAGTCTGCTATAGGCCCAGACTGCTATAGGCTCAGACTGCTATAGGCTCAGACTGATATAGGCTCAGTCTGCTATAGACTCAGACTGCTATAGGCCCAGTCTGCTATAGTCCCAGACTGATATAGGCTCAGACTGCTATAGGCTCAGACTGCTATAGGCTCAGACTGCTATAGGCTCAGTCTGCTATAGTCCCAGACTGATATAGGCTCAGACTGCTATAGGCTCAGACTGCTATAGGCTCAGACTGCTATAGGCTCAGTCTGCTATAGGCCCAGACTGCTATAGGCTCAGACTGCTATAGGCTCAGACTGATATAGGCTCAGTCTGCTATAGTCCCAGACTGCTATAGGCTCAGACTGCTATAGGCTCAGACTGATATAGGCTCAGACTGCTATAGGCTCAGTCTGCTAGAGGGCCAGACTGCTATAGGCTCAGTCTGCTATAGGCCCAGACTGCTATAGGCCCAGACTGCTATAGGCTCAGTCTGCTATAGGCCCAGACTTCTATAGGCCCAGACTGCTATAGGCTCAGACTGCTATAGGCTCAGACTGATATAGGCTCAGACTGCTATAGGCTCAGTCTGCTATAGGCCCAGACTGCTATAGGCTCAGTCTGCTATAGGCCCAGACTGCTATAGGCCCAGACTGCTATAGGCTCAGACTGATATAGGCTCAGACTGCTATAGGCTCAGTCTGCTATAGGCCCAGACTGCTATAGGCTCAGTCTGCTATAGGCCCAGACTGCTATAGGCCCAGACTGCTATAGGCTCAGACTGCTATAGGCTCAGACTCCTATAGGCCCAGACTGCTACAGGCTCAGTCTGCTATAGGCTCAGACTCCTATAGGCTTTAACTGCTATAGGCTCAGACTGCTATAGGCCCAGAGTGCTATAGGCTCAGACTGCTATAGGCTCAGACTGCTATAGGCCCAGACTGCTATAGGCTCAGACTGCTATAGGCTCAGACTGCTATAGGCTCAGACTACTATAGGCTCAGACTCCTATAGGCTTTAACTGCTATAGGCTCAGACTGCTATAGGCTCAGATTGGCTATAGGCCCAGACTGCTATAGGCTCAGACTGCTATCGGCTCAGACTCCTATAGGCCCAGACTGCTATAGGCTCAGACTGCTATAGGCTCAGACTGCTTTAGGCTCACACTGCTATAGGCTTAGACTGCTTTAGGCTCAGACTGCTATAGGCTTAGACTGCTATAGGCTCAGACTGCTACAGGCTCAGACTGCTATAGGCTTAGACTATTACAGGCTCAGACTGCTATTGAGTCAGAATGCTATAGGCTTAGACTGCTATAGGCTTAGACTGCTATAGGCTTAGACTGCTATAGACTCAGACTGCTATAGGCTCAGACTGCTATAGGCTTAGACTGCTATAGGCTTAGACTGCTATAGACTCAGACTGCTATAGGCTTAGACTGCTATAGGCTCAGAATGCTATAGGTTTAGACTACTACAGGCTCAGACTGCTACAGGCTCAGACTGCAATAGGCTCAGACTACTATAGGCTCATACTGCTATAGACTCAGACTGCTATAGGCCCAGACTGCTATAGGCTCAGACTCCTATAGGCCCAGACTGCTATAGGCTTAGACTGCTATAGGCTCAGACTGCTATAGGCTCAGACTGCTATAGGCTCAGACTGCTATAGGCTTAGACTGCTATAGGCCCAGACTGCTATAGGCTTAGACTTCTATAGGCTTAGACTGCTATAGGCTTAGACTGCTGGGGGAACTCACACTGGGATCCTGTCTTTCCCTCTCTCTCCTCTCTCTGCCTGTCTCTCACTTAAACTCTTCCTGTCCCATTAAAGTTACTAACCATAGACCTTTCTGGAGTCCCTGAGCTCCCTTGTCTCGTAGGTTCCTCTGGATCTCTGCTGCTGTGGACGTGCCAGACTCCAGCTGCTACAACTACTACTATCCGTCTCCCCACTATCATCTCTCTCTCTCTTCATCTCCCTCTATCCCTCTCTCCAACTCGGTCTCAGCAGATGTGTGTCTAACATGAGTCTGGTCCTGCTGGAGGTTTCTGCCTGTTAAAGGAAGTTTGTCCTTGCCACTGTAACTTGCTCAATGCTGCAAAGTGCTCTGCTCATGGTGGATTAAGATGAGATCAGACTGAGTCCTGCTATTTGAATAATCTGTGAATAGTTAGCAGTGACTATATAATAATATTTATGCTTGAAATGCCCTCCCTATGATTTCCACATGTACAGAGGATATAGCCTTCAACCTGTCAAACCTGCATCCCCTTTCCCTCGTCTCTCTCTCTCTCTCTCTCTCTCTCTCTCCCTCTCTCTCTCTCTCTCTCTCTCTCTCTCTCTCTCTCTCTCTCTCTCTCTCTCTCTCCTCTCTCTCTCTCTCTCTCTCTCTCTCTCTCTCTCTCTCTCTCTCTCTCTCTCTCTCTCTCTCTCTCTCTCTCTCTCTCTCTCTCTCTCTCTCTTTGTTTCCTGATGCATCATCTGTCCTATCCTCTCTACATAAAGGCATTTAAGCCCTAAACCTCAGTAAGATGCATCAGCTTGTAGAAGCTTTGACTTTCTGTCAGATGATCCAGATTATGTTGAAGTGTTTTTAGATTATGCCCATAACTTTGTTGGAACGTAAACCACTAATCTCTGCCATCAAGTTGTTTAGGACTCCATGTTTCTGTTCACTCTGTAACTCTCATTGAAGTGTGGTCTGTCTACCACATAAACTAAAAACCCGAACCAGGTGGCAGCTGGCAGGAGGAAGATCTCCAGAGACCAGAAAGCTTCTGCTGCTCACTGTGTTTGTGTGTGTTCTCTGTTTTGATGCTGAAAACAACCTACTTAAATACCTACATGTGAAAAAGTAACACGTTTGTTTTTAAAAGTTGACAGTCTCCTCGTCTGTGACTCGAGTGGTTTCATTTGATCTCTTGCATGATAAAGCAGAAGTGCATATTCTGAGGATTTATCGTGGGTGCATTGTTGCTCCGATATAACTGGATTTGAATAAACTCTTCCTGTTTCCTTTAACAGCTGAGCTTCATAGACTTTATCCAAACATAGGAGCATGGTGTGTTTGTTCTCATGGTGGATTAATCCACATTTGGTGCTCTGGTTCAGAGGCCCAGGTGAAAGTTTAAAGTCAGAGACTGAGGCTTTGAATTCACAGATAAAGGAAAACATCAGCAGATCTCTCACCTTGGCCTTCTCAGTGGGCTCGATGACGATGCCGTTGGTGGAGTTGTTGAGTTCCCGGGAAACCACACATAGAAACTCCGCCTGGTCCTCGTTCCCGTAGTTATAAGAGGAGCCGATGCTTATAAGCTGGGGACAGAAAGGCAGAAGAAAGGAAGCTGTCATGGAAGAAATGTAGTTACCTGACGTTTGGAAACTATAACCTCATTACAGTTTTTCTCAGACGCTTTGGTACATCTCTCAAATCATCCTCGACATTTGCAAAACAGTAAGTGCACTTCTCAAAACAATTCGAACAAATAGCAAAACACCATGGATTACCTGCAAAAGACAGTATCTTGCTCAAAATTCTGAGTTCAGGTCTCAAAGTGTGTCAATGAACATGTCAGTGCCATCAGAATGACAAGTCCTTGTGTCATTGTGTACAGATAAGACAGTTAAATTGCTTAGTCATGTTGTCAATATAACAGTGTACTCTGGAGGGACGTTCTGATGTAAACTATGACTAAAGTTCTGATGACAGTTGTTGTAAATTGTAAGTTACACCTTAGTGTATGTGGGAGATTGATTGCAAGAGACTGGACAAGATTCACATTCACTCAGTTATCAGGCCCCTCTCCTTTGGAATCATCTACCAGTCAGGGTCTAGGAGGCAGACACCCTCTCTACTTTTAAGAGTAGGCTTCAAACTTTCCTTTTTGATAAAGCTTATAGTTAGAGCTGGATCAGGCTTGGACCAGCTTTTGTCATGCTGCTATAGGCCTAGACTGCCGGGGGAACTGGCACACTGACACACTGGAATCCTAGCTCACCCCCTTCCCCCCAACCCCCTCATCTCTCACTTTAACTCTGCCTGTCCCATTAAAGTTACTAACCATAGACCTTTCTGGAGTCCCTGAGCTCCCTTGTCTCGTAGATTCCTCTGAGCTGCCGTAGACGTCCTCCTGCTGCGGACGATCTGGACTCCAGCTGATACGGACGTGCTGGACTCCAGCGGCAACAGCTTCTACTACTCGTCTCATCACTATCACTTCTCTCTCTTACTCCCCTCTATCTGTCTTTCCAGACCCAACTCGGTTGAGGCATGATGGCGGTCTAACATGAGTCTGGTCCTGCTGGAGGTTTCTGCCTGTTAAAAGGAAGTTTTTCCTCACCACTGTAACTAGCTAAATACTGCGATGTGCAATGCTCATGGTGGATTAAGGTGGGGTCAGACTGAGTCTTACCCTGTCTTGAAGTTGGGTCTCTGTTCATAATTTGACATAGAGTGGTCTAGACCTCCTATGTTTGTAAAAGCGTCTTGAGATAACGTTTGTTGTGATTTGGCGCTATACAAAAAAAAATAAAGATTGATTTACACTTTTACATTGTAACCTTGTGTTATGCTCTGGTTATATATATATACTTGCCAGTTGATGGTTCATGAGATGCACCTTTGAGCTATGTCAGAAAACTGGTTGATCTAATGCTTCACACATTTCCCTTCTTTAGAGAAAGTCAAGATTCACCTTGGAGTAATTTACCAATTCAGGACAGATTTATAAAAAACAGTCTAATGGGGATGTACAGAAATATGACTGACATATCCTGACAACATGTTCAACCATTCTGCATGTGAAGACTTATGTGATGAACTAATGCCTTGCCACGTGTGCCAATGAACTAATGTAGGAAACAGCAGAGAATTGTACATAATCATTTGCATGGATGTACCAAAGCATTTGCAACTTGTTCAAAGAAATGAGAAACTGCTTTTTTGATGTGCACAAGTGACGCCATGGTGTGAAGATTGAACAAGTAGTTTTAAGAATTTCAATTCTGATCTGAGAAATGTACCAA
Source organism: Notolabrus celidotus (assembly GCF_009762535.1). Classification (NCBI taxonomy): domain Eukaryota; kingdom Metazoa; phylum Chordata; class Actinopteri; order Labriformes; family Labridae; genus Notolabrus; species Notolabrus celidotus. Next base: position 29,778,625 of record NC_048289.1, read on the forward strand.
AGCCACTGAGAGAAACTGTAAAAGAAAAGACACAAGTTCTCAAGTTCTTCTCTGACCTGGTTCAAGCTTTAAAGAGGTAATATTCAAGAGCTGCATCCAAGCATATCTATTCTAATCATGTTAGAAATCGATGGTCTGCCTCCTCCAAACAGGAGCCGCTTTGGAAAAACAGAAGCTCGAACAAACTCCTGACAGAGAGAATAAAAGCTTCATTTTCTGCACCTGCTCAAACTTCCACCCGTCCGACATGGTGGAGACCATCTGTGTGAGTTCCTCCTCTTGGCACTGCAATACTCGATACACGTGCTTCACGGGGCCCTGCGGGACGAGGCAAAGCAGCATCAATAATCCGCACAAACACAGATAAAAAGCTATTTTGGGTTCTGTTTGTCCTAGAAGAAGTTCTGGTTTATCCTTCACTTCTATTCTCGGTCCACTGACCTGGGAAGTCCGGTTCTCGTTGTCCCGTATCCTCTCCTTAACCAGCCTCACCAGAGACACGATGTTGTAAAACTCGGCTTCCTCGAGAACACCTGAGACAAAGCAGACTTCTTTATTCAGACCCTGTAACGTCAAAGTGGTTCTCACTGATGGATCAGACTCACTCAGATGTGTTTACCTTCCTCAGCCAGGTTCTTATCCATGATCAGCTTTCCGTGCCGGAGATAATTCAGGATGGGGCCGAAGTATGTGGGGTCCCTGTCGATCAGGTAGGCTCCCGTCTCATCCTGCAAGACGGGAAAAACAAAGGGTGGAGATTTTTAAGGAGGATGAGTTTAAAAATGAAAGAGTGCAACATTTTGAAGTCAATCATTTCTGTATTTATTGCAGTTTTTCAGCCAACAAGACGTCCAAAAATTCACAACAGAGACGCCAAAGATATATTTGTGTTGGTCTTACAAACAACTGTCCAGAAAAACAAAACATGTACGCTAAAACTCATCAAAATCTGATTTAATGCTATACTAATTTTTATAACTATAATCCTAGGAATGATGAAACCAAGCAAGTCTTCACTGAGATTAATTTCCTCCCTTATGACAGATACCGTCCAACAAACCGGCCTTCAGGAGAGCTGTGTTGGCAAACTTTGTAAAATGTCCTGCTGGTTGTTAAGTGGTTTAAAGGTTTTTAATATTGAATTTGGTGTTTACATCTTCCATCATTACATTTGTCTTCACTGGCGCCTTGGACATCTGCAGCAAACTCATGCATGCAGCGTTTCCTCTTGTAAAGAACCCACATCCTGACACATCTCATGATCGTTTCAGTCAGGCGACCAAGAACCAAAGTGGTCTCTACAGATAAAGCTCAAAGTTGATCTCTCATCTCTTAAAAGTAAAGTATTTATAGATGTTTTAATATAATCTTAGCAAGCGTTGGGCTTTATTTCAGCTTACTATAATGAAACATTAGAATAACAGCGGAGTGATAAGTTGATGGGAGGTCACTTTTGTTGCTCCAAGCATCCTTGATATATAAGTTTTGCTGTATTTCTCTTGTGGTAGTTAAATATCTGTACCTTTATGAATGATAGTCAGGTAAACAAACATTTTGACGATGTCTCCTCGCTCATTGTTTAATTGCAGCTGATTCAGCATAATATTCATCTCACTCCTAACATGTGCAATACGCTTTCTACCCAGCTTCTAAGTTCTGAACTTTGTTTTTTTAACCTATGTCACTAGTCTGTGCACATTTCTCACTGTATCTCTGGTTTTGGAAATATTTAGAAAATGTATTTCATCTTTTTTTATTTTATTTGTATTTATATCTTATTTTATTCCTTCTTTCTATTCATATTTTGACTTTTTTCATACAGTGTCATTCTGTAACAACTGAATTCCCCCCCCGGGATGAATAAAGTATTTCTGATTCTGATTCCTTCTTTAGTTCTGTACATACTTGTCTTAGAATATGCTAATTTATTTTTTAAAATTGTAAATCATTTCTTAATCTATTTTTATTTTATATGCTCTATTACTTTATACTGTTTTGCACTATCCACTTTGCTGCTGTAATGCTGAAAATTCCCCCGTTGTGGGAGGAATAAAGGATTATCTTATTTTATCTTACCTTAAAAATCAGTGGAAGGAAATAAAATACATAACATTCATGGTTTTTCTTTTCCAGATGATTTAAAGGATAAAATAACGACTCTAGATTAAATGAACACATCATGCTATACCACAAAATCATTATTAATACCATGATATCAAACAAAAACATAGGTTAGAGATGAAATATGGATAAAGCAATATATCATTATGATAACTCATGGGCTAACTGTTCTATCACTGGTGCAAGATATTGATATTTCAACTTTAAATAATACTCTTCCAAAGTACTGGGGGCGGTAGTAGCTCAGTCCATGGGGACTTGGCAGCTTGGCAAGTGGACCGGTGGCTGGAGAGGTGCTGGTTCACTTGCCTGGGCACTGCCGAGGTGCCCTTGAGCAAGGCACCGAACCCCCAACTGCTCGGGGTGCGCTGGTTGACGGCAGTATCCTCACTCTGACATCTCTCCCTAAGCATGTTCACTGCATGTGTGTGCATTTGTATGTATATACCAGAAAAACGGTATGTGTAGCATGTCCAAAAATGGCATGAGTGAAAAAATTTAATTTTCCCCCTGGGGATCAATAAAGTACCTTCCTTTCTAATCCTTCACTTTGCCTTTTTTTTTTTAAAGAATTTGTATTCTTCAGTTAGTCAGATTTAGCACAATATATATTTATGTTTAGGTCTTAAAATATATCAGTCACTCAGAACTGCCATACCGTGATATCGTCATTATCGTGGACGTATCGAGTATCGTATCGTTGCAATAACAGACCGTTCTAGAACAGATGAAATAATAAAGCATAATTGGTCAAATTTGACTCTAATATGCACATTTTAATGGATTTCTGCTGGTTTTTCATGATCCAGACTCCAAACCAGGGAAGTAGACTCCATTTCTTTGACAGGGTACTCACTTTATCCGAGTCCAGGTCCGGGTCCTCCTGGCACAGTCTGAACAGGAAAGACTTGGGGTCCCTGCACAGCGTCTGCTTGGTCGTGATGAAGTAGGTCCCCCCGACGTTCAGACGGACCCAGCGTGAGCCCGGCTTCTCCACCGGCTCGGACGGGGAGCTCGGGTTGCTCTTCCCCGGGAACCCGAACACCGAGCGTCCCCCTCCTCCCCCGCCGCTGCTCCCCGACACCCCGCCGGGGCTGAGCTGGCTGCCCCGAGGAGGGACCAGGAGAGTGGGCGAAGCCAGGCGCATAGAGCCGCGGACCTCACGGTGCTCGGGCTGGTCTAAGGTGGAGGTGCCGCTCGGGTCCACAACATGCAGCTCAGCCATGATTCTCTAGTAGACTGGTTTACACACAAACCGGATCACTGCGGGGAAACAGGCTCTCTCAGGCGGGTTGTAAACAGAGCGAGGAGCTAACGGATCACTGCGGGGAAACAGGCTCTCTCAGGCGGGTTGTAAACAGAGCGAGGAGGTCTCTCTGGCATCAGGGCGTTGCTGCTCTGTTGGACCGTCTCCTCCTCGAAGGACTCAGATTAGGACTCAGATCTGAATATTAAACACTGAACGATGGAACAATCATCGTGTTTAATCGTCTCTTCATAAGATAATTTGCTCATTCTTGTCTATTCAAACGTTAATCAGAGAAAGGCAATACTTCCGGGTTGTAACGTGATTACTGTTTACTTCCGCTATGTCACTGATTTTCAAAATAAAAGCAGACACAGTGATATTTTTAAAAAAACATTTAAAACAAATCAAAATATGACTACAAGAATGTACTAAAAGCGAATACTTTTAATGTTTAGATCAACCCTGAATTGATGCAAATGTTTCAGGAAATGATAACTTCCAGGGGCGTATCCAAACTCTTTGACCGGGGTGGCCCAATGAAGCGCTGACTGCTGCATTCAGGTGAAAAATAAGTTTCCAAGTCGGGAAAATCCTCCTGAATGCCTTCTCAAGCATAGACTGTAATCATAGACTGTAAATAAAAATGGACAGCGTTGCTTCGCCTCTTCCCGTTGTACGGTTCTGAAGCCAAAATCTTGCTCCTAGGCGCCGCCATTGTGCAGCCAGAGCCTGTGAAGCCACTGTAACGAGCTCCGCCCTACAGCGTAGCGTCACAAGCATAGACTGTAAAAAATATGGACGTAGTATCCGTGACGTCACCCATCTGTTCCTGAGAGCTGTTTTGAAGCAAATCGACGGCAGCAGCCATATTGGTAATGCGGAACTCAACTAGGCAGAGTGTGACGTAGTGTGAGTCTCTTAGCCAATGGCTGTGTGTTCCCGACCGGGAGTCACGTCAGTCATGTCCTTATTTGGGCAAAACTCATAATCTTAATATCTTCTTAACCGTCACGTTAGAAAAAAATTCACCCCCCGTACAGTGTGTGTCATTAGAGAGATTAGCGTTGTAGGGCCAAGACGTTTTTTGAACCAGGCTGTAAATATGTTTATTAATGCTGCAAAGATCGTCTTTTTCCCATTCATATCTATGTGGTTTCCGATGTTTCTGCAGCCAGTCTCAAGCGGATTTTCGATGTATTGCAGTTTATATCACTTCCGCATTGGCTTCATCGTTTGAGACCGGAGTTTGCCGCTTGCTGTGAATCAAAGGAAACCCTGAAGTAAAACCCTGTTTTTTAAACTCTAATAACGAAAAAGAAACTTTTCAGGAAAAAGAGGCCTTGAACACAAAACAGTCAAATACTAACTACATATCACCACAGCATACGGATGTGAGAAACATTCGTATGACGTGTATTTATTTTTTCCCTCATTCAAATGAATGGGGGAGACGGATTCTTTTACCTATACTGCAGCCAGCCACCAGGGGGCAGACGCTCTGCTGAAAGCTTCACTTCCAGCCAAGCGAGATGCACCCCTGGTAGCAACACACAATGGTTAGACATAAGAAATGGTAGACACTTAAAGCAATTACGTTGCTCATTTGAACACTAATGATTTAGTCCTTGGTGATCCTATGCACTAGGTGGTGCCCTCACCAACAGCTATGGCCTTAGAAATGCAGTCATGAATTTGCAGTTTCCAAGTCTGCAGAGACCTGAAATAAGTAGGGTCATAGGCACCCTCTAGATCTGCCCCTGATAAGTGCCCTTGTTCTCCTTAAGTCAACGAGTTTAGACTACAGTAATTGACCAGACTCTAACTACATTTGCATATCAGAATAACACAGCATTTTTGCTTTCTAAACCAAACTAACACAAAAAAATCTTCTTGAAATTACTCAAGAAATACCACAATGTAAATGAGAACATATCACGATACACATACATTATTTTAAGAATTAATCTACTAGTATATAGGGGTCATAACAACTAGAAAATTAAGCATTCATGAAAACCATATATAGTTAAAGAAGAAAATAAACAACATTCAAGGGAAAAAAGTATATTTTTGTGGTAAGGTTATTTTTCTGAAGTTTATGCGTAAGGGGGTCTGTCTGTCTGTCTGTCTGTCTGTCTGTCTGTCTATCTATCTATCTATCTATCTATCTATCTATCTATCTATCTATCTCTCTCTCTCTCTCTCTCTCTCTCTCTCTCTCTCTCTCTCTATCTCTCTATCTATCCATCCATCCATCCATCCATCCACCCATCTATCTATCTATCTATCTATCTATCTATCTATCTATCTATCTATCTATCTATCTATCTATCTATCTATCTATCTATCTATCTATCTATCTATCTATCTATCTATCTATCTATTTAAATTAATTCATGCAGTTTCGTTTCCCGCCTGTAGGTGGCAGCAGAGCGCCTTTGCTGCGTGGATCACAGTAGTTGTAACAGTAGAAGAAGAGTTTGATGGTAGGCGCGTTGTTGTGTCCCTGCTTCCTTCAGTGATCGATGTTGTTGTTTTATACTGAACACAGCTGACAGGTAAGGAGCTGGAGCTCGGGTTAATTATGTCTCTATGATTAAGATCTCTGAGTTCCTTTGTTTAAAATGTCTAACGACATGTTTTATTCTGGATAAGCTAGCATCACAGTTAGCATCATCCTCATTGCTTATCCATAAAGAACGGTTTGGCCTGTTAGCTAGAGAGGAGGAGGCTAGCTTCAAGACCAGTCTTAGATTAGTTTTGCAGCAGTAAGTCGGAAGAATATCAATATTGCTGCATATACAAAACTCATTTAAGGCTTCTTTCTCAGTATAAGCTATTTACATTGATGCTGATATAAACTGTGTACTATCTAGGACCCTCTCCTCCTCTCTCCTGAATGAAGTGTGTTGTCATTCCAGCTTCCTGAGCCATGAGTGAGTTCAGGATCCACCACGATGTGAACGAGCTGCTCAGCCTGCTTCATGTCCGAGGAGGAGATGGAGCAGAGGGCTACATAGATCTCCTGCAGAAGCACAGGACCCCCTATGTGACCACTACAGTGTCTGCTCACAGTGCTAAGGTGTGTATGATGACACAGTTAGGAGGGATGCAGAGGCACAACAAACTGGACTGATGTTTTTCTATCAGATATACCTGAAACTTTTACCATTAGAAATTAAGTTTTGAATAATCGATTAATTGTTTAATAATAACAAATCGAATGGGACTTTTATCTCCTCTTTATAATATATTTTTGCAGAGATCTCCTTATTGCTTCTCTTTTAAAACCACTTCTTCTTGAAAAACTATGACTGGCGTTTTTTTAAATTTATTTTTAATTATATTTATATATTTTCATAGACTGTGAAACCTACACACATTTATTTATTTATTTTTATTTTTTATCTAATTTATTCATTTAATTTATTTGTTTATTTTTATTTTATAGTATTTTATATTTTTGTTTTTATTTATTTTTATCTTTATTTGTTTGTTTGTATTTTATTTGTTAATTTTTATTTATTTGTTGTTTTTTATTTTTATTTTATTTATTTGTTTATTTATTTTTATTTCATTTTATTTAATATTTTATTTAAAATGTATGGATGAATGTGTGGCCCTGTGTCACCCCTCTTTAATTTACTTTTTCATTCTCTGTCATAATATTTAATTTTATATTATTTCTGTAGCACGGTCTTAGTGATATGTTAATATTTCGTGTTGGATGGCGATGTCATCTGATGTGAGAAAAATCAATACAATAAATATCACAAAAAATTAATGTATTTTTGCTTATGAAAAATAAATTTATAACATCATGATTTTCTCCTGATATTTTCTTTTGTTCATCATTTTTAGGTCAAGTTAGCAGAGTTCTCTAAAACCCCCGAGGACTTCTTAAGAAAGTACGAGGAGATCAAATCCAAAAATGTCAGAAACCTGGACCCTCTGCTGTATCTACTGTCCAAACTCTGCGAGGATAAAGAGGTAACACTTACTGTCTCAGCAGCTTACTTTACACCTTGTTTATTCATTACATTTCCCCTTCATGTTAGACTTCTATCACACGACCTGTAATCACATCTTTTCATTGTGTCTTCATAGACACTCCAGTGTCTGCAGCAGAATGCCAAAGAACGGTCCGAGTCCTCAGCAAACACGACATCAACCACAACCACCAGTTACTCTCTGCCTCAGACCAGTACCAAGATGTCCATGCAGGAGCTGGACGAGCTCAGGAAGAAGCTTGGGAATGTGACGGCCAGCTCCAACGCACCTCTGGTGAGCTTTCTTTTCTTATGTATAGAAGTCTGACTGAAAGGTTGGCTGTGAATCTCTCAGATGAGTTGGAGTTGATAAAAAGAAGAAACACACTCTAGCTCCCTTTTGACTTCATCTTCCATCACCTAATTGAGAGCAGAGATGCGATATATCTACGTTAGCATGCATTGGCGTTCTTCCATCCAGATACTCCATGATTAGATGCTTCTGCACAAAACATGCAGGTCTCCTAAAACTTCAATCACAGATGAAGCAGCCCCTGGTTTTCTTACCTTTATCAGATGAAAGCCGGAACAGAAAATCCCTCTGTTTACGTCCTTGCTTGTTTTTCACTGATCTCTCTTTGTGATTTCTGTCTGCAGCCGGCTGAAGTCACACGGAAGATGCTCAGGGACAAACACAACAAGAAGAACCCGACTCAGCCCAACCCCGTGTTTCCTAACTGGGTGTATGAACGCCCTGCTCTCCTCGGAGACTTCATCATCAGCCCGACTCCTCCAGGAGATCCTCCTGTGTCCGTCGGTAATGACAGCTCTAAGACACAAGCCTCACATATATATTAATGGTTGGTAGTGTTTGTATTAAATCTCACCCGTGCTTAGGTACGATGCCCCCGGCTGCTCAGGAACAAGCTCTGGTGGAGGATCTGCTGTTTGTCCTGGTGGGAGTGGACGGACGAGACATCACAGCTCAGCCTGTGCTCGGGAGACAGAACCGCTCCTTCATCGTCGACTCCACGCTGGACATGTCGGTCAAAGAGCTGGTGAACAGAATATTACCCGTGGCCTCGTATTACTCCACCATCACACGGTAAGTCATCTTTAAGACACCGCAGCTCATCCGTGTTCACATTCAGGACTGATCGGACGACTGATCAGACGGTTCTGTGTTTGTCCTCCAGCTTCATCGAGGAGAAGTCGTCCTTTGAGTACGGTCAGGTAAACCACGCACTCACAGCAGCGATGAGGACTCTGATGAAGGAGTACCTGATTCTGGTGACTCAGCTGGAGCACCTGCAGCGTCAGGGCCTTCTGTCTCTGCAGAAACTCTGGTTTTACATCCAGCCCACCATGAGGACCATGGAGATCCTGGCCTCCATCGGTAAGAGTCTGATCACAGTCTACTGGGCCTTTGGGTTGTGTTCCTGCTCCGTTTCAGATCTGGCAATCCAATGTCTCAGCAGCAGATACACTAGACTTGCATTTTTGCCGGGTCATGATGCATCAATTAGCACCGAGCAGATGGAGCGGGACAGGAAGTCAGGTTTTAATTGATATTTTAACTAACTTGTTTTTCTATCTCTGCAGCGTCCTCGGTGGATAAAGGAGAGTGCATGGGCGGGTCGACTCTGAGTCTTCTTCATGATCGAACCTTCAACTACACCGGAGACAGCCAGGCTCAGGAGCTGTGTCTCTACCTCACCAAAGCAGCCAGCGTCCCTTACTTTGAGATCCTGGAGAAGTGGATCTACAGAGGCATCATCAAAGACCCGTACAGGTAACACCACCTGTTAAACCTCACGATGACAAAACAAACTCATCTAGCTTTGTTTGAAACCTGGTGTGATGTTTGTTTCTGCGTCCTCTCAGCGAGTTCATGGTGGAGGAGCACGAGCTGCAGAAAGAGAAAATCCAGGAGGACTACAACGACAAGTACTGGGATCAAAGATACACAATCGTGCAACACCGGATCCCCGCCTTTCTGCAAAAGATGGCCGACAAAATCTTAAGCACAGGTAGGAACAGAAAACAAAAGGATAAACTGTTTATAAGAGCTTTTATTACACAGATGGTTTCATCCCCGCCTCTTTCACTTCACAGGGAAATATCTGAATGTGGTGCGGGAGTGCGGCCGGGATGTGACGTGTCCTGACGCTAAGGAGGTCCTGTACACCCTGAAGGAGCGGGTGTATGTGGAGCAGATCGAGAAGTCTTACAACTACGCCAGCAAGGTGCTGCTGGCCTTCCTCATGGAGGAGAAGGAGCTGGTGTCTCGCCTCAGGTTAGTGGAAGAGACAAGGATCAGGATCTAAAAGCAGAAGTCTCTCTTCTGTTTGAAGTCTTCTAGTTCAGGACAGGACTTGCAGGATGTAGCGACTTCATAATTCATATTTTTTACCTTTCTTGTTTTCATTAGATCAATCAAGCACTACTTTTTGATGGACAAAGGGGATTTCTTCGTACACTTCATGGACCTGACGGAGGAGGAGCTAAAGAAACCGGTGGACGACATCGTTCCTCCCAGACTGGAGGCCCTCCTGGAGCTGGCTCTGAGGATGAGCACGGCCAACACTGACCCCTTCAAAGACGACCTCAAAGTGAGACAAAGAGAGCGGTCGCACATCTAGTCCTTCTTCTCTACTTCCAGATACATCTCATGATATATCCCCTCTCTTCTTCTCTGCACAGATTGACCTGATGCCTCATGACGTCATCACTCAGCTGCTGCGGGTTTTGGCGATCGAGACCAAGCAGGAGAAATCCATCATTAACGCGGACCCGACAGACGCAACGCTCACCGGACTGGAGGCTTTCTCCTTTGACTACATCGTGAAGTGGCCGCTATCGCTCATCATCAACAGGTTTGGATTTAATTCAGTGAGACGTCACGAGAGGAAATGTTGACTCTGTGTAGGCTGAGGAGATTCTCTTTATCCTTAAAAACAAATAGAAGCCTCAGACGATCAAGACTCAAACAACCAGAGGTGGGCACAGTTCATCACAAATTGAACTCTGTTAATTTGTTAATAAAGATGTTAACTTTGACAACAGTTAATCTGATCCAAGTCCAGTAAAAGATTTAATCCAAACACATTAAATCCATAAAGATCCACAGATTACTTCAGATCTATAAAGGCTGTGGCAGAGTTTGGATCCTTCTTCTTCCTCAGGTAAACAAATGGACTGCAAGCCTTCATTGTCAGTCAGTGGCCCACTGGTTCCACCTAGTGGAGAGAAGTTTGAACATCTCTCATAAAGTCTCCCCTCTTCATGGCAAGATGTTAAAGAAAACAAAATGAAATGAAAGTTAAAGGTTTAAATCCTCATTTTTCAATTTAGTGTCCAGATTAAAGATTAAGAAAAAGTCATTAATAAATGGACGTTTGCCATGATCTGCCAACAATCAAGTAAAAACAAATATTGATAAAAGAAACATCACAATTCTTGCATTGACTCACTTTAAATTGAGTTTTAATGGTTCAAATCTCAAACAAATACGGTCATGTCTGTCATTTATTTTAGGGATGTAAATTAGAGGAAGTATTTTCCGGGATCGATCTTTGGAAATGTTAACGATCAATAATCGATTAATCCTTTAAAAAACAAAAAAAACATGGACGTTTCTGTCAAACACAATGCCAAATGCCTTTTTCCCTTAAATGAAATTTTCCTTCACGACACAATGTATATAACTGACTGTATTGAGCTACGGATCATATTGAGGCATACGAAATGTTCAACACGCTGAATATCAACATGTGGAGCAGGTTTATAAAAATAACCTCCAGCTCCTGCAGTCACATGCCAAAGTGTCCTTGAGTAAGACACTGAACCCCAAATTGCTCCCTCTGTTGTTCAGAGGTGTGTGAATGTGTACAAATGAGATCAACTAACACTGATGGTCCCTCACTACATAGCAGCCTCTACCATCAGTGAGTGAATGGGTGAATGTGGTGAGTAGTGTAAAAGCGCTTTGAGTGGTCAGAAAGACTAGAAAAGCGCTATATAAGTACAAGTCTATTTACCATTTACCAGACTTACAGTGATAAAAGTGAAGGCTCAGACTTCAAGAAGGGAACTGAACAGAAACATATTTCAGACTCTCAGTGTCCAGTTTTCTGTCTACTTGTTCTTATTGAGAAAAGTAAGCATGTGAATGTGGTCAGGTGTCAGCCGGGAGCGCAACCAGGTCATAATCAGTCCGGCGGTGGAGAAAGAAAGCACTCGTGGAGACCTGTCACTCAGCTGCAGCCCCCAGCTGAGCGTCTCCACTGAGAGCAACACCTTCAGTCAGCTGATTCACATCCAAACATGCTTTAAACTGAAAACACCTCCCTGAGAGCTGAACCAAATATGAGACCAGAAAATCTAAACAAAAAAATGTGTTCGAGTAAGTTCTTAACAATCAACTAATCCATACTTGATGTAATGTAACATCCCTAATTTCTTTGTATTTCTATAATCCAGGAAAGCCCTCACAAGGTACCAGATGTTGTTCAGACACTTGTTTTACTGCAAACACGTCGAGCGGCTGCTGTGCAACGTGTGGATCAGCAACAAAGACTTCAAGCAGTACTCCATACGCTCTCCAAAGTGGTGAGATGAAGTGGAAGTATTAGAGTTCTTTACTAAAACTCACACAGCAGGATGTCCTCACTCTGTCCCCACTGTCTGACCGCAGGTTTGCTGCAGCGTTCGCCCTCCGACAGCGCATGCTCAACTTTGTGCAGAACATCCAGTACTACATGATGTTCGAGGTGATGGAGCCCACCTGGCACATCATGGAGACCAACCTGAAAACAGTGAGTGCCCTGTTTATGTATGCAAATGAGACACACAGGTGGGGATGAGGATCAGCACCTTGAAGTCTGAGGCCAGACTGGTGCTCAGTCAGAAAAGGGTGGCTTGCCCACTCCGGGTCTGAGGAGAGTCTTTACCCCAAGTGGAGGAGTTTTAGTATCTTGGGGTCTTGTTCACGAGTGAGGGGAAGACCCTGCAAGATTGACACACGGATCGGGCGGCATCTGCAGTGATGTGGACGCTGTACCGGTCTGTCGTGGTGAAGAGAGAGCTGAGCCAGAAGGCAAAGCTCTGGATTTACTGGTCAATCTCTAATCCAACCCTCACCGATGGTCACGACCTGTGGGTAGTGACCAAAAGAACAAGATCGCCAATACAAACAGCCGAAATGAGCTTTCTCCGCATAGTGTCTGAGCTAAGCCTTAGAGAGAGGGTCAGGAGCTCAGACATACAGGAGAGGCTCAAAGTAGAGCCGCTGCTCCTCCACATCCAGAGGAGCCAGATGAGGGGGTTCAGGCATCTGGTCAGGATGCCTCCCGGATGTCTCCCTGGGGAGGTGTTTCAGGCATGGGAGGAGGCCACAGGGAAGACCCAGGACACATTTGCGAGATTATATCTCTCAGCTGGCCTGGGAACACCTCAGTATCCTCCCAGAAGAGCTGGTGGAAGTTACCAGGGAGAGGAGTGTCTGGGCTTCCCTGATGAGACTGCAGAGGTGGATGGATGGATGGATGGATGGATGGATGGAGACACACAGGTGTCAGATGAAATGCCATCATGTGTTTCTGGTTCTGACCTTTTTCTTCTTCTTTCTTTTCCAGGCGTCAAACATTGATGATGTCCTCTGCCATCACACCAGCTTCCTGGATAACTGCCTGAAGGACTGCATGCTGACAAACCCGGAGCTCCTCAGGATCTTCTCCAAACTCATGACCGTCTGCCTCAAGTTCACAAACTGCATGCAGGTTGGTTAACCCGTCAACGTTTGGTTTAATGTGAGAGGGAGCTTTGCAAATCAATGAGTAGATGTGGTAAAAGGTAATGTGAGAATAAGCCAGGATACTTCTTGTAATAACCAAGTAAAGAAGTAAAAGAATTATACACAGATACTACAAACAAGCAGGGTGTAAATTTGTATATTTTCTCTTTGTTCTCGCAGCGTCTCACTCAGAGTATGAGGTTAGAGCGTCTCTCTCTGGAGCAAGGCACCAGGGACGGGGCTCCCGCCCTGAGCGAACATGCGGAGGAGGCGGAGAAGAAGAGACTCACCACAAAGGTATTCAAACATCCCGATGATCTGCAGATATCAGAGGAGTAAACGTTTCCTACTCTGACCGTCAGGAATGTAAACATGTTGCAACCAGAAGTGTTTACAACTGGCGCACAAACACAATGTGCCTTTTTGAGCATGTTTTGATTCTGCTGCAGATTCTGTCCGAGTACGTGGACGCCCTGCAGTCGGACTCAAACTTCGAGGTCACCATCAGTAAGTTCGACAGTAACTTCAGCATGCTGCTGCTGGACCTGCTGGACAAGCTGAGCATCTACAGCACCAACGACTGTGAGCACAGCATGATCAGCATCATCTACAGGTAACACTGCGTTCAAACAAATCCACTTATTCAGGATGAAAATAATAAATTATACATCACTGAGTCTGTTTTTATGATTTCACAGGCTGGATTTTAACGGGTTCTACACGGAGCGCCTGGAGAGGATGGCCATAGAGCGCAGTCAGAAAGCAGCAGCGTAGCATATTATATATCTGTCACCATGCAATAAAGAAATCCTCTCTTGCCTGTCTATTTCTCAAACCTCAACTTCATTACAACACAAACACCGGCTGTGGAGTCAGAGATCAGAGGTGTTGCTTCTGTGTGTATATTATATATTATGAACTGTATGAAATTTAAAGTCTAATGTTTGCAGCGTCATTTCAAAGCTTCAAATTGAACATTTTAAGAGATGTGTAAGTAGTAAGTTTATTCTGCTCTGAAGTGTAAGTCATGGCACTCATAATGGGTAACTTCTTGCACCTGTAAAATGAAAATGTATGTTTGTATTCATTAAAACAAGACTTTACTGACTGAATCTGGACTCTTGACCTCTACACTTTATTTATTATATATGTTTATTTGAATTTTTACACATTATATACAGAAGATCAAAGTAAACAATTTAGGCAAGTGATGTTTTTCTCATATAAGAAAAGAAAATAACAGGGTTCCCACGCGTCCTGGAAAACCTGGAAAACAGTTGACTAGTTTTCCAGTCCTGGAAAATGGGAGAAAAAGTAAAATGTCCTGGAAAATCCTAGAAAAAGTAAAATGTCCTGGAAAATTATTCCAACATGACTACGTGCGACCTGACAAGGTTAAAAAAAACATCCCCATTCAACATTTGTGGCCATTTTTGTCATTCAGTTCTATTTAGGTCAATTTATGCACTGGTCCTCTGATTATTAACATTATTTATTTATTTCAGTGAGGCAGCTTCCAGAGTCCTTTGCTGGCTCTTTAGTTTTTTTCTTAGCTCATTTTATATTTTTTGAGAAAAGAGAAAGCTGAGATGAGAGATGGCCATCATTGTTACTTGGTTGCACTAATAAAGTGCTTTACATCTGTGGTTGCATTGTTCTATAATTAATTTACTATCATTTTTAAGCATGTAGGAGATGATTTCATGGATAGCCATAGACTGCTCATCTTTCAATGCAGACTTCCACTGAGAGGAACATATTATTAGACTATTTAGGAACTATATTAGGAACTCATTTTAGACTGTCATAGCAGCTTGATCATCACTGGAAATGTCCTGGAAAATGATCTCTGGAAAAGAGTGGGAACCCTGAAATAAGTAGATAAGTGAATGAATGAAAAACAAATTAATAAATGATAATAATTTAGAATAAAGAAGTAAAAAATAGTGGAAATACAATTAAATAAATAGGTTAATATTCAACAAAATAAATAATTAATACCTGATTTTTTTTGTTTGGCTTTATATTTTTTGCAACTCTGAAAAATACATGTTATATTCTGATGGGGTAAAATGTATCCAAGATCTTTACGTTGAATGCAGTTGTTTGAAACCTTATCTGAACACTTTTGGAAACTTTTCTGATGCTCTCAGAAGGTTATTTTGTCAATATATGTCAATATATTTAATATTTTGTAAGAAAATGTTTCCTGATGGTTCTTCAGATAGATCATTTACAAAGTATAACTCTATGAATATTTGAGAATATTAGAAAAATAAAATTTATTGTAGTTTTTTTTATATTTTATATTATTTTTCAATATTTGAACATCACCCATTAGCCAAGTTAGCCAAAAACAATAAGAGTCATACCGGAAATTGACGAAACATGTAACTTGTCTAAAAAGTTCATACACTGTCAAAAATATAAGTTTTTATTTATTTTGTTTGTTTTTATGTAATAAAATATCACAGATAATGAGTTAGTGATATTTAATTTTAGGTGTAGCATTTATCTATGAGGGAAGACAAACTCCACTCTTAGTTTGTTCCGTTAATTCATTTGAAAGAGTTGCTTTTCTTTGCTTTTTAACATTATATTTGAATGAATTGTCGTATTATTATCATAAATATGTATATCTTTAAATGTTCTATTGTAACAGTAACATTAAACGGTGAAACGAAAAGCAAGACAACCGTTAGGATGTTTATTCACTGACACTGGGCATTTCCAGGGAATAGACGGATCCGGTAACTGAAAGGCGAGACTGGATTCCATAGCAGTAGTAGGGAAAACCAGGAAATAGATGGAGCCATGATATAAATTTAAAGTTTACACAAAATACTTTTACACTTTATCCAACAACAAGAAGGTAAAGTCCAAATGTATTTATATATTTAATGATTTAAATTAAATCAAATTATACTTTGGGGAATGTTAACGGTTATATTCAACGTTAGCATTGTTGTTAATGGTTTGTAACAGTAATACTTACTTAAGTCATTTTAATTAAACCGGAAGTCTATTTTCGGTGTTATTCCCATCATATCTCTCTGACTGGATGTTTCCGGTAAGTGTGTGAGGCGGTGTCCATGGTGATAAGAGTGAACCGGAGGCGGGGCTTTAACGGAACAGCTGGTGGTCACAGACTGTAGTAACGGCAGATGAAGGGAAGAGCCCGAGCAGAGAGCAGCACGATGCGGGTCAGAGTCTCTCTGTGGCTGACATGGAGTAAGTCTCACTTTAATGTCTTTCTTTATTATCATGTAATAATGAATCTACAGGTGTTATAAACAGACTGTATCAGGTAATAACAGAGTTTATTATTATTGTTCTGTGAAGTTTGTCTCGTGCAGTGCTCCGGGATGCTGTCTCACGTGGAGAGGTATGAGGTGATCAGACCTCAGAGACTTCCAGGGAGACAGAAGAGGAGTGTGCAGGACACTCAGGTGAGCACTCCTTATACCTGACAGTCACACTCAGCAGGAAATACTTCACTTTGATTTATCTGACAGCTTTGGATACTTCCAAAAATTAAGATTTTTGCTCACAAAGTGTTTGAAAAGCTTATTTTGAACCATGTTTGTTATAATAACTTTCACCAGTGGTGTACTCAAACCCCTGGTACTCACAGTTTAGGGTGAATTTAAATGTACTGAGGCAGCATTAACAAGAAGGGAAGCCAAAACTTGATTCCTGCATTCTGGTGAATCTTTATGAGACTGTTTGTGCTGGATACTGAATTCTGATAAGGAAAACACAAAACTATTTCTATGATATTGATTATATTAAATATTTAACATAACATAACAAACTACATGGTTATCCAGAGGGTAGTTTTTATTTATTTTTTAAATTTGAGGAGCATCCGGAAGGCACTTTTTTGCATTATATACATTTGAGGGGCATCCAGAGGGCACTTTTTTAATGTTTTGCATTTAAGGGGCAGCAAGAGGGCACTTCTTTGCATTTCTTATATTTAAGAGGTAGCCAGAAGGCAGTTTTTTTTATGTTTTGTACATTTAAAGAGCATCCAGAGGGCACTTTTTTTTGCCATTTATACATAGGTGGGGCATCAAGAAGGCACTTTTTATGTTTTATATAATTTAGGGGCATCCAGAGGGCACTTTTTTTTTTTACATTTCTTACATTTAAGAGGCATCCAGAAGGCACTTTCTAATGTTTAATGCATTTGAGGGGCATCCAGAGGGTTCTTTTTCTACTTTTGTACCTTTTGGGGGCATTCAGAAGGCACTTTTTTAACGTTTTATACATTTGAGGGGTACCTAGAGGGCACTTTTTCTATGTTTTATACATCTGAGGGGCATCCAGAGGGCACTTTTTTAATGCATTTTCCTCTAAAACGACATCAGAAAAGGACGATTTTAATGTTTTATCTACTACAGTGGAATCTAAAAGGGTACTTTAGCCCGTTTTCCTTCCTAACCCTAACCTTGCCTCTTCCCTGAGTACACCACTGACTTTCACTGCATGTGTACAGCTGTAATGGTGGCTGTCAGTCAGAAATGTGACGGCTCTTTTGTCTGTCTTTTTGTAATTTAAAACAATAAAAGGTTAAGTTTACGGAAGGTAAATAGATAAGAGGTTTGGTGCTGGTAGGAAATAAAAAGGAATGTGAAAGTGTGGCTTTGGTCTGAGTAATAGTGACCCACATTTCTTACTAAATATAGAGTTCTTACTAACCAATCTTATCTGAGCGGAAGCAATACATGTTTGAAAAGTGGTAATCTAGCTGATGATATGTACTTTAATTTGAGTCAAATCTTGAACTTGTTACCCTGACATGAAGTAGAGTATCACTCTGGTTATATTACCTTTTCCAAAGTAAAGGATGTGAGTGCTTCTTTTACTTTAAAATGATGTAAATGTTCCAGTTTTCTGTTTTTATTTATTTAATGGTTATTTCATTTTTATTGTACCAGCTGTATCCTGACACGGTTCAGTACCAGCTTGCTATTGAAGGGACAGATCACACAATTCATCTGGAAAAGAACAGGTACACATTTCTATTCCATTTAAGGATGTCTTTAATTAATAACATGATAAAGAAAGCTTTTAAATGTGTTTTTTTAACCTGTCTTTTAAAGGAATCTTATCGGGAAGGACTACACAGAAACACATTATTCAGAAGATGGAAACAGGGTGACGACATCTCCAGATGAGGTGAGATTCAGGTTTGATTTACCTCTGAAGCATTCAGTTTAGAAATAATGTCACACAGCTCATTCTGTTATGATGCACAGAGATGATGTTTCAATGCAGAAGTTGAAAGTAGTGACTAAGAGTCTGGGAATTATCTGGAATTCAGCATTTTGTGACTTCCCATTTGCAAAAAAAGACCTTAATTGACCTACTTTTTCACATCTTATTATCCACTTCAGAACATACCTTTAAGTACGAATTTTCACCATCATGACTGATGATTTAACTTTAAGCATGTTGTTCCTTCACAGCATTTCAAGGTGTATTAAAAATATCAGTCATCATAGGAAAGGCTCGGACTTTGCCCTCCTCATGTCTCCTCTGCAGTCAAAGTGAATCAAACATGATAAAGATCTGACATTCCTCACACGTGACTCATCGCATACTTTCATGCAGATAAAAAACAAAGACGCTCTGTGTGTGTGTGTTCAGGAGAAATGTGAAGTATAAAATACCTCCTGTTTGATCTAATGATGTTCGTCCTTCAGGAGCACTGCTACTATCACGGCCACGTCCAAGGCATGAAGGACTCCTCGGTCAGTGTTGGGATTTGTTCAGGAATCAGGTCAGAAATCTGAATATTTCTACATCTTTAAGTTCCTGTTTGTAGTTTTCCTCTTTCTTAATCACCAGTAAAGTTCCTCTCGTACTTCTGTAATGAGTTTGTGTTTTTATAGATCGTTACTAAACTTCTACTTCCCCATGTGGAACTTTTCCAATGACCTTCAAAACATCTTAATTTCTTGTTATATTTTTTAAAGTTATATTTTTTTGGCCTTTTTGCCTTTATTTTAATAGTACAGCTGAAGAGAGACAGGAAATGTGGGGAGTAGAGAGTGGGGGAAGACATGCAGGAAATGGTTGACCGGCTGGGAATCGAATCAGTGACCCCTGCGACGAGGACTATAACCTCTGTATGTGGGGCGCTTAGACCGCTAGGCCACCAGCGCCCCAGAACATCTTAATTTCTTGTTATATTTTTTCACTGAAATTTAAATAACTGTCCTAGTTGTATTGTTGATTACAGCTCCTAGTAGCAGATTCTTACCCCTTTTTGACCGAGGTAGTTTCAGGACCCGTTCGGATCCGGTGCTCAATTGAGAACTGTTTTTTCGTGTGTTTCGTGCTCCAGCATCTGGCAAAAATAGAAGTCTTGTGTATCTGATCCGAAGGGCTCTGACCTGCTGGATCAGAGAGCGGATCCAGTGGAAGTTAACACATTGACTAGAATAGAAACCGATCAGATCCGGTGACGGATCAGAGACGGACCGGACACAGATCTGGTGGAATTTCGGCCGTGATATCTGTTGACTACTAAAACTCCTTACAGGAGCTTTAACATTACATTCTTTTGAACCGGGACCTGGTTTTGCTCTGGAATGAGAAATAAACCTTCTTCACATCTTTAATCCTCGCTCTGTCTTTGGTAAAAGTGCTTTTAATGTCTTTGCTCCCTCTTCTTGGTTTGAGCTTCAGGGTCGCCTGAAACTGGATTGTTTAATTGGATTGGAGGATTTTAAAACTAGGATAAAGGATGATCTGATCAGCTTGTGCTCATGTTTTAGAGCTTAACACTGCTAATTTATAAATCGATGTAATAGTTACTTGTCACTATATGTTTTGTCCTGTTCTATTTTGTGAAAACTCCCTTGTAAAAGAGACTTTGTATCTCAGTTGGACTATTCCTGGTAAAATAAAAATTAAAAACAAAAAATCCTTTAATATTTGAAGCCATCAGAGTAATGAGACATCTGGCTGTTTAGCTGTTCCTGTGATTTTAAAGGAGCTGACTGACATGAGTGCCTTTAAATTAAGCGACATGTCTTCTTGGATTTTTCCTTTGCAGTGGTTTCGTTCGAGCACGGCAGCAGGTTTATCTGATCGAGCCTCTGGGACGCTCTGATGATGCTGATCATGCAGTTTACAGATGGGAGCACCTGAAGACCAACGGCACCGTCAGCTGCGGCTCATCGTCCAACACAAACACCTCTGTACTGTACGACCGAGACCAGGACCTGATCCCTGCTGCTCTCTTCAGGTCCAGATCATGGGTGAGAGACTGTTTAATCTGATTCTAATGGGAGGTTCAGGGTTTTTTGAAAAGTAGGCTGCACTTTTAATCCATTTATGAAGGACAGGACAGACACTGCGGCCTCAAATTAAAGACAACACTCTCCTTTAAACAAAAACATTGATTTGATTTAAAAACGGCTTCAAGCTCATGAAAACAGGAAGTTCATCATCACTCTGAACTTTCCACATGCATCATCTGAGGACACAGAAACCTCAGACTGATGTGACGACAGATAACAAACTCACAAGAACACCTACAGTCACAGTCAGCATGCTGATGAGTTCACCTCACGGCACACTGTGAGCCCGTCTTCAGCAAAACAGAGGAAACCATCACCCCATGTTCCGACCACAACCCGGCCCTCATGAACCCTCTAACTGACACTAACACTAACAAAAAAAAAAAGGTCTCAGCTCCATTTCAGTGCAGTTTGAGGCTGCAGTAATGTTAAGTCATGACATGCCACCATGCCAACTGCAGCCCAGTGTTAAAGATCAATTATCTGTGCAGTCTGAGTCTGCTGATTGTGATTGTTGTTGTGGTGAAACTCTTTAAAGTATCGCGTCGCTCGCTGATTTCACCAAACAAGATCGATTGTTCCAGAAAACTCACAATCTAACACACTCGAAGGCATGAACAGCAGCAGGGTATCTGAGCTATATTGCTCCCAGCTGTGGATAAAACGTAAAGAAAACAGCATCAGCATTGAAGCCAATTATCTTTGGACATCCTCAGTCTTACCTTCATGCCTCGGGGTCATGCAAGTCCTGCAGAGACGGCCGACTGCAGCTAATCAGCCTCTCTGCAGAGCGGATGAAGCGCTGCAGCCTGCCCTTATCTTTGACAGACGCTGTTATGACTTTGTGTGTTTGAGAAGATAACTACGACAAGTTATCATCAACTGAGACACGAGACGTCCTTTATGAACATGCAGAAGGTCTATTGTTCCTTTTGGTTTCTCTGCTGTGTGCATCAATCAAAAAGTGCATGTTACCTAGTTTTATAATTTTACAGACAAACAAGAACACATCGTACAATGACAACCACTAGAGTCCAATCCAACGTGTACTGAAATAAGTTATGTTGAAAATAAGAAAACAGGAAGGACTCATGAATTAGAAAGAAGATATATGAAAAATAAATAAATATAAATATATTTTAAAAAATAATAAAAAATTAAACAAGAAAAATAGAATAAAAATAAAATAAAAATAAAATAAACAAATAAATAAATAAAAAATAGAAATAAATAGAAATAAATAGAACTAAAATAAAATAAAATAAACAAATAAATAAATAAATAGAAATAACATAAAATAAAATAAATAAATAAATAAATTAAAAAAAGAAATTAAATTAAATTAAATACAATAAAATAAAATAAAAAATATTTTTTACAAACAAAGCCTTGAAAGGAATTTTTTCAACTTGCCCTATGAAATATATTACATTAGTCCTCAAGAGAGGGAATAGAATTTACAAATGACAGCACAGGACCCCACGGGCCTCATGTACAAAGGGCGCGTACGCACAAAGACGTGGCGTACGCTCTTTCTCACGGCAAAGTTCAGATGTATCAAGAGTGAAATGACTGTGGAAATGTACGGTGCCTCACGCCAACTTCATGGCGTAAGCATGTTTCTACAGCTGTTGATCCTTGCGCAGAGATTCATACATCTGGATATTTTTGTGCGTACAACGTTTAATTGATTTGAGCGTACGCCATGTTTCACTAGGAAATCCACGGAAGTCTTCGTATAATCAATCATCAATCAATCAATCTTTATTTGTGTAGCGCCAAATCACAACAAACGTTATCTCAAGACTCTTTTACAAACAGAGCAGGTCTAGACCACACTATGTCAAATTATGAACAGAGACCCAACTTCAAGACAGGGTAAGACTCAGTCTGACCCCACCTTAATCCACCATGAGCATTGCACATCGCAGTATTTAGCTAGTTACAGTGGTGAGGAAAAACTTCCTTTAAATGGCAGAACCAGACTCATGTTAGACAGCCATCATGCCTCGACTGAGTTGGGTCTGGAAAGACAGATAGAGGGGTGTAAGAGAGAGAGGTGATAGTGATGACAGAGTAGTAGAAGCTGTTGCCGCTGGAGTCCAGCACGTCCGTATCAGCTGGAGTCCAGATCGTCCGCAGCAGGAGGACGTCTACGGCAGCTCAGAGGAATCTACGAGACAGTGGAGCTCAGGGACTCCAGAAAGGTCTATGGTTAGTAACTTTAATGGGACAGGCAGAGTTAAAGTAAGTGATGAAGGGGTTGGGGGGAAGGGGGTGAGCTAGGATCCCAGTGTGTCAGTGCGCCAGTTCCCCCGGCAGTCTAGGCCTATAGCAGCATGACAAAAGCTGGTCCAAGCCTGAGCCAGCTCTAACTATAAGCTTTATCAAAATTGTATAAGAGGCCCCTGGTCTTTTTAAAATGATCTGAACAGCCTCTAGTACTATACTTAATTTTCTCTAAATAGAGGAAGGACATTAGGTCCTTAGCCAGGAATTTTCAGATGGCGGTTTATGATCCTTCCATTGTAGAAGAATGCGTCTGCGCGCCACATGAGAGGCAAAAGCAATGATATTTCTTTCCCTGACAGAAAAGTAAGTGAAGTCCTCAGGGACACCAAAGATTGAGATTAAGGGGCTTGGAGGTACAGGTTTTATTGTTCCTTTTGAAACGAGACTTTGAATGTTGTTATGAAACTTCTCTGACCTGAAGTTTGTTCTCTCTCTCTCTTTCTCCCTCAGAAAACAAAACCAGCCTCAGGGCCTCAGAAATTTGTGGAGCTGTTTGTAGTGGTGGACAACACTGAGGTAAAGTCTCACTCTCATTTCTTCACTACAATAACTCTGTCATTAAATTGACCTTAACGTTCTTGTTCCTCCTGTTCCTCCAGTATAAGCAATATGGAAGTGAGACTAAGACCCGTATCCTTGGAGTCGTGAACCACATCGATAAGGTAGCGTTTTACTCTTGAGCTTTCTGTTCCTTTTTCCTGCTCTCATCCCTGACTCTTTCATCCTGAGTCTGTCTCGCTCTGCCTGCAGTTGTATCGGACTCTGAACATCCGTATCATGCTGGTGGGTTTGGAGATTTGGACGTACAGAGACCACATTGATGTCAGCATCAATTCGGAAACCACTCTGGACAACTTCCTCTTGTGGCGGCAGTCTGAGCTTCTGCAGAGGACGAAGCACGACAACGCTCAGTTTGTGACGTGAGGACCGGTCTTAGATGTCTTTGTAATCTTTAAACTCATAATGCTGCCAGTTTGACCTCATGGTGGACGTGTGTTCTCTCAACAGAGGCAAAGTGTTTGAAGGGGACACAGTCGGACTTGCAAATAAGTTTGCCATGTGTACTGAAAACTCTGGTGGAGTTAATCGGGTATGATAAATGTGCATTATATGAGTATTCTTATGATGTATCCTGTTGAAAATAGAGAAATAATTGTGCATTTTTCCTCCAGGATCACCACAATAATCTCATGGGCCTCACCTCCACCATCGCTCATGAGATGGGACATAACTTCGGCTTGTCTCATGATGCTGCAGGTTGTGTTTGTGGTCCATCTTACAGCACTGGAAACTGTGTGATGGCAGAAAAGCTCAGGTAAGGACAATTTAATATGTCAGGAAGAATCATTTTAGCAAAAAGATCCTCTCTGTCTTTGATTTGGACCATTGTCCCAATCAAGACCCAACATCAAGACCGGATAAGATCCAGTCCCATCTTACAGACGGACTCAGTCTGATCTCATCTTAATCCACCATGAGCAGAGCACTTTGCAGCATTTAGCAAGTTACAGTTGCAAAGACAAACTTCCTTTGACAGGCAGAAACCTCCAGCAGGACCAGACTCATGTTAGACACACATCTGCTGAGACCGTGTTGGAGAGAGGGATAGAGGGAGATGAAGAGAGAGAGAGAGATGATAGTGGGGAGACAGATAGTAGTAGTTGTAGCAGCTGGAGTCTGGCACGTCCACAGCAGATCCAGAGGAACCAACGAGACAAGGGAGCTCAGGGACTCCAGAAAGGTCTATGGTTAGTAACTTTAATGGGACAGGAAGAGTTAAAGTAAGAGACAGGCAATCTAAGCCTATAGCAGCATAACTAAGATCTGGTCCAAGCCTGATCCAGCTCTAACTATAAGCTTTATCAAAAAGGAAAGTTTGAAGCCTACTCTTAAAAGTAGAGAGGGTGTCTGCCTCCCGGACCCTGACTGGTAGATGATTCCAAAGGAGAGGTGAAGGCTCTACCTCCCATACTACTTTTAGAGACTTAAGATAAGATGAGCAGGTTGTAAGACAAAATAACGACCCCCTTCTTGAACACACTGCTGTGATGCTCAGGTGGCCACATACTGTTTGCTGCTTTAATCTTTCTGTAAGATCAGGAAGTGAATTCCCTCCGCTCCTCTTTAGGACAGGAGCTCATGCGTTCCCGGAGTTTTTCAGCAGCTGCAGCGTGGATCAGCTCGCTGAATTCATGGAGCGAGCTCAGCCCAGCTGTTTAACCAAACCCAGCTCTGCTCGGACCATCAGTGTGGGCTCTCTCTGTGGAAACGCCCTGCTGGACCCCGGGGAGGAGTGCGACTGTGGCACAGTGGAGGTAAAACTTTCAGTGACCCAGATTAGTCATCTCTTTTAGACCTTGGAAAGTTTAAATCTATCCTGTGGTGAAGGAAAAAGCTATCCAGATTTGGTGCGTTAGCTGACTGGTGTGGTTTCCTCAGAGTGAGGTCACAGCTAATAAAAAGGATCAGTGATGATTCAGTGCATTCAGAGTTTAGCCTCAAAATTAAAATAGTTCTCGTGTGTGCTCATGTCTTATCAGAGCAGAGACTTGGCAGAGATGGTGATTGTGTGAGGAGCTTTGGCTGAACTGTTCTCACTGCAATGCATGTTCAAGGTGGAAGTGGATATGCAAACATGACATGACTGAATAAGAATGTTATTTTTACAGGAATGCAAGAACTCGTGTTGTGATGCATCAACATGTCGTCTGACTGAAGGATCCCAGTGTGCCCATGGACAGTGCTGTGACAACTGCCAGGTAATTCTGTCACCACTACCCATTTAATCCTCTTTTTACAGTGATTAACCAGCTGAAAAACATGGTTAAAACAGATGTTAGAGCAACATGAGGCGTCTGTAGGCGTGTTAGGACCTCTGTGAGGCTGCACAGAGGCTCCAAATATGGTTGTGGTCCATTCAACAGTGGTTTAAATGTTTACTCTAAAGAAACACAACGGTTAAACTCCCTAGAAGAAAAGCAGAGAGATAGACAAAACCATAACGGTTCCTCCTCTGAGGACCAGGCTATCTGAACAAACTTTTCTGCAAATCCAAGAAGTAATAAATGCAAAAGAATGTACATGCTATCTGAGACAACTGTGACCTGCTGTTTGCAATAATGAAAGACTCAGGAAAACAACAGAGTGAGTCGGATTCATCCTCTGGGAGCATGAATATCTGCACCAAATTTAATGCCAAAATGTGTTGAGACATGTCAGTAAAAAACCTCTTAGCTCCCTAGATGAAGAGATTTTTAATCACAAGGGTTAAGTGAACAAAGGTTCATCCTCTGGGAACATGAATGCACCAAAGCTGAACAACAATAGGGTCTTATTCTGTTAACACACTTTGCTGAACAGGAGAAAATGTTGTTAATTAACAGGGTTTAGTGACCAAGGGTTCATCTTCTGGGAGCATGGATGTCTAAACAAACCCTTTTTCCAATCTGTCCTGTAGATGATGACATATTTCATAATTGATAATAGAAAAAATAATAGTGAGCCAAGAGGAATAGTCTTAAATGTAACAAAGACAGAGGGATGTATCCTCTGGGGAAATGAATGTCAGAAAAACAAGTCACTTAAGCTGATGTTTATAGATTTGAGTCATGGTCAGTCCCAGTCACAAAAGTTGGTCCTGCAGTTAGAACTAGACAAAGAGAGGAAACAACAGTCGCTGGGATTTATCCTCTGGGAGCATGAATGTCTGCACCAAATTCAATGCGATAATGTGTCATGACATGTCAATAAAAACCTCTTGGCTACCAAGATGGAGAGATGTTTAAAGCATCAGGGTTACGTGAGCAAAGGTTCATCCTCTGGGGACATGAATGCCCCAAAATTGAATGACAACAGTTTAGTTTTTTTCAATTAACACACTGCTGCATGGGAGAAAAGGTGGTTAATCACCAGGGTTAACTGACCAAGGGTTCATCTTCTGGGAGCGTGAATGTCTAAACAAACCTTTTTGCTAATCTGTCAAGTACATGATGTCATATTTCATAATGGATAATGGAAAAAAAATAATAGTGAGCCAAGAGGAATAGTCTAAAATGTATCAAAGACAGAGGGATGTATCCTCTGGGGAAATGAATATCAGAAAAACAAGTCATTTAAGATGTTATTTATAGATTTGAGTCATGGTCAGTCACAAAAGTTGATCCTGCAGTTAGCACTAGACAAAGAGAGGAAACAACAGTCGCTGGGATTATTCCTCTGGGAGCATGAATATCTGCACCAAATTGAATCCTTAAATGTGTTGAGACATGTCAGTAAAAAACTCTTAGCTCCCTTAATGGAGAGGCTTTTAAACTCCAGGGTTAAGTGAGCAAAGGTTCATCCTCTGGGGAGCATGAATGTCCAAACAAACCCTTTTTTCCAATAAGTCCCGTAGATGATGACATATTTCATAATTGATAAGGGAAAAAATCAAGATGAGCCAAGAGGAATAGCCTTAAATTGATCAAAGACAGAGGGATGTATCCTCTGGGGAAATGAATATCAGAAAAACAAGTCATTTAATCTGATGTTTATAGATTTGAGTCATGGTCAGTCACAAAAGTTGATCCTGCAGTTAGCACTAGACAAAGAGAGGAAACATCAGAGTAACTGGGATTTATCCTCTGGGAACATGAATATCTGCACCAAATTGAACGCCAAAATGTGTCAGGACATGTCAGTAAAAAACCTCTTGGCTCCTTTAATGGAGAGGCTTTTAAACTCCAGGGATAAGTGAGCAAAGGTTCATCTTCTCGGAGCATGAATGTTTAAACAAACCCCTTTTTTCCAATAAGTCCTGTAGATGATGACATATTTCAGAATTGATCAGGGGCAAAATCAAGATGAGCCAAGAGGAATAGTCTTAAATTGGAGGGATGCATCCTCTGGGGAAATGAATATCAGAAAAACAAGTCATTTAAGCTGATGTTTATAGATTTGAGTCATGGTCAGTCATAAAAGTTGATCCTGCAGTTAGCACTAGACAAAGAGAGGAAACATCAGAGTAACTGGGATGCATCCTCTGGGAGCATGAATGTGCACATCAAATATCACTGTACCAGGTGCTGAGACAGAAGGAGAGATGTTTCATGGTCAGGGTTAAATAGATAAACCTTCATTCTCTGGAAGCATGAATTTCTAAACAAACCTTTCTTTTGATCCAACAAGCAAATATTTGAAAAATGTTTTTAAAAATATGTATCAACAGTCTGGAATCCACTAAGGATTCATCCTCTGAGGAAAATTTGATCCTGTAAAAATGTCAATGCATGCTTCATGTCGATCGTCAAACAAACAATTCCAGCAGCACAACTCAAGACTGTAGACAGTAAAGAAAGCCAGATCACCCCCTCGCTCCCAGCGGACAGAGTCCAGACTACAAAGAGATCAGTCAAACAGACACACCCTGCTGGAGGAGGTCACTCTGAAACAGCAGCAGCTCAATAATAACAGGAAACAGAGGGTGATCTGCTGCTGTGTCCGTGTAACTCACCACATCCTTCCTTTTAATGATAATTTCAAAGACTGGAAGGGACAATCATAAACTGCTCAACCAACTTCTGCTTCCCTTTAATTCTTACTAAACTCCTGTAATCTGCTTTGACTCACAGTTCTCTCCATCTGGAAGTGAGTGCAGAAAGTCGGCTGGTGACTGTGACCTGCCTGAGTACTGCACAGGAGTGTCCGAGGAGTGTCCCGAAGACAGCTTTGAAATGAACGGCAAACCGTGCTACGAGCAGGCTCAGGGATACTGCTACGACGGCCAGTGTCCCTCATACGAGCAGCACTGCTGGAGGCTGTTTGGACAAGGTACACTTATATCTTCAATAACAAAAACAAGGTTCCCTTTTTCATCTGAACACTCAAGCTGAGGCCAGGGAGCTCTGAGTATACACATCTTTGTTGTGAATCCAGCGTCACATGGTGGTGTTCCTGCAAGATCATTACAGTGATAGTGAGAGTTTTTATGCACAGGAAGACTTTAATGAATAGCACTCTCACATTTACAAAGACGTGCATTTACATCAGTGACGTTTGTGGCATTCAAGTTCAGGAACACAACGTGATGCTGTAACCCTCCTACCAAGTCATAAACACAGGCAGCCCGGCAAAGATCAACATCTCCTGAAAACATGTTTGACTTCTCGCCAAGCTCTCAGTCCAGTTACGTAAGAGATGAATTGCTCGAAGCGACAGCCTTGTATCCAGTATGCCTGCAGTGCCAACAAACAGAGCTCTGCAGGGAACATGTCTGAGCTCCAGGACACTCTAACAAGCTCTTTTTTGTGTTTGATGGCATGTCAGTGAAAACAACCAGAGTCCAAAGTCTGCAGCATGTTAGAGCAGATCTCATCCACACCTGAGCAGAGCTTCCAATACCTGAGGGATCTCTGCCAGGTCAGTGGGTGAGGCTTATTCTTAGACTTCAAGCTCCTGTACAGAGGAGCTCCAGAGCGAGATCGTGCCTGTTGTTTCTTGAGTCATCTAACAGTTTGTGGAAGTTATATCCAGGCCAAGTTTCATCATAACCTCCACAAATACTGAGTCTCCTCGGGTATCTCTGCTGCTCCTGCTCAGCCTTTATCTGGCACCAAATGTCTTCCATATTTCGTGATTAGAAAACGCAAAAATGTGTTCCATTATCAACAAAGACCCAACATCAGGACCGGATAAGATCCAGTCCCATCTTACGGACAGGACTCAGTCTGATCTCATCTTAATCCACCATGAGCAGAGCACTTTGCAGCATTTAGCAAGTTACAGTGGCAAGGACAAACTTCCTTTAACAGGCAGAAACCTCCAGCAGGACCAGACTCATGTTAGACACACATCTGCTGAGACCGTGTTGGAGAGAGGGATAGAGGGAGATGAAGAGAGAGAGAGATGATAGTGGGGAGACGGATAGTAGTAGTTGTAGCAGCTGGAGTCTGGCAGAGAGGAACCTACGAGACAAGGGAGCTCAGGGACTCCAGAAAGGTCTATGGTTAGTAACTTTAATGGGACAGGAAGAGTTAAAGTAAGAGACAGGAAGAGAGAGGAGAGAGAGGGAAAGACAGGATCCCAGTGTGTCAGTCTAAGCCTATAGCAGCACAACTAAGAGCTGGTCCAAGTCTGATCCAGCTCTAACTATAAGCTTTATCAAAAAGGAAAGTTTGAAGCCTACTCTTAAAAGTAGAGAGGGTGTCTGCCTCCCGGACCCTGACTGGTAGATGATTCCAAAGGAGAGGGGCCTGATAACTGAAGGTTCTACCTCCCATACTACTTTTAGAGACTTTAGGTACGATGAGCAGGCTGTAAGACAAAACAACAACCCCTTTCTTGAACAGGCAGAAACCTCCAGCAGGACCAGACTCATGTTAGACACACATCTGCTGAGACCGTGTTGGAGAGAGGGATAGAGGGAGATGAAGAGAGAGAGAGATGATAGTGGTGAGATGGATAGTGGGAGTTGTAGCAGCAGGCTGTCTATGGCAGAGATCCAGAGGAACCTGAGCAAGTCCTGGACACATTTATTTGGTGCATGTCATCCCAACGTTCTCCTCCCCATACCTCTATTCTCTTTTCAGCTCTTCTGTAATAAATACCAAAAAGTCATTTTACAAATATTGCAAAAGGAAAAATGCTGGCTTCAATTTTTTATTCACACTGGCCTCTCTTTTTTCTCATCATTCAAACTTTTTATCCCTTCTTTATCTTCTGTCCTAAATGTGCTTCTGTTCTACGTTGGATAGACTCTGAATGTTATTTCTTTCTCCTCAGGGGCCAGAGTTGGACCTGATATGTGTTTCGACCTGAACAGACGGGGCGAAGAGGGCGCTAACTGCGGGAAGACCAAACTGGGCTACGTCTCTTGTGCAAGACCGTATGTATCATCTTTAAGGGCTCTGTCTAGTCTGACTTTCTGTCCGGTGTTAATCCCATAACGACCCTGTGGTTAACCTGGCTCACAGAATGACGTTTTTGTGTTCAAACCTGCTCAAAACTCCTGAAAACTTCCCGAAATGTTCTGGGTTCGGCTGCTTGTGTGAACAAGAACTGTGGAAATTTTCACTCAGACTGTATGGGGGGGATTATCAGCCTGTGGTGGAGCCTGGTGAGATTTCAGGGAGAAGTCAGGGTGAGCAGAAAGGTGGAACATTTTCAGTAAAATGATGCATGAGTGAGTGAGCAGGTGGGGATGATACTTCTTTCAAACATCCAGTGCAAACCTTGAAGTGCAGCACAAAACATGAAGGGATCAGAGAAGATATCTGCACATGTGTCCGTTTACATGCACCATTGATTTAAATCATATTAAATTAAATGAAGTTAGGTCTTTAGGATCTTGTAAAAATGTTTCACACTCTGCAGGACATGTGTGAACAAAGAACTTTGGAGACTTTTGGAGGCAGAGATCTTGAAAATCCTCATAAAATTTGAACAGTGCATCATCAACAGAGGCTTAAAGCTGGCAAATACTGCAGGAAACGTTGCTGTGTGGACCTGTTCTTCATGTTTGTGTCACATTAATATGGTTATATTCTTTTTTTGCAGGAATCTGAAGTGTGGATCTATGTTTTGCGGCGGCGGAGGAGAGTCCATCACGGGTAAAAGAGCGTCCTACACTGTGTACGGCTTCGACTGTAAAGTAGCCGTGGATGACGACAAGACCAGAAACATGGACATGGTGCCAAAAGGAGCCATCTGTGGACCAAACAAGGTAAAACACTCACAGGGGAGACATTTCTTTTGCTTTCATTTTGAACATTTTGCTGAGAAACAAATGTTTGTGTGCAGGTTTGCCTCGACAACAAATGTGTGGATGTGTCCGTTTATGGGAAGAAGGAGGACTGTGCAAAGAAATGCAACAATAACGGGGTAAGAGAGCGAAGTGAGAGAGCAACAGTCTTCTGGACAAAATGTAAAGTGTATCTAAAGGATTTCTTTTGCTCTTCAGGTGTGCAATCATAAGAAAGAGTGTCAGTGTAGTCCAGGCTGGGCTCCACCGTACTGTGACATCCAGTATGCAGATCTATCTCAAGGTACGGGACGTTTCCTTACTTCTACATATGAATGTTTGCAGCATTATGAGCCGGTCTGAAGGTCAGCTCTCGGTCAGAGCAGCCCGGATAAAACCAGGTCACAGCTGCAGGTTGAATCATTCTTCCAGTAAAAAGCAACATGAATGATTCATTATGACTGATCTCTTGTTTCTCCCAGCGCTGACCTCATTAAGTGTTACTGATACACCTTCGAATCCACCTCGGTCAACGTGGCGTTCCTTCTCAACGCTACACTTCCCTGAGTGTGACGTTTAAACAGCCGTTTAGAAAGTGGAATATTATATTATGACCTCTAACAGGAAGTGTTCCTGCAGATTATTGTTGCATCAGATGAAAATAGTTTGAAAAATGGTTACACAACTGTTCTTGGTAAACAGTGAAGATTAAATCTAAGAGGAAGAGGAGGCATTTTACCACAGAACTGACCAAAATTGTGAAATTCTCAGAACTTTTTTTTCTTATCTCTCAGAATAAATTATGACTTGTGAAATCAGAGAGCTCAGTGTGCGGCTTGGAATAACGCTGAAATACAAACTGACAGCACAACAGTTTGACTGAATGAAATAACACTTTCTGAGTGACAGAACAACCTTTGTCTTCCTCCTTTTGGCCCAAGTGTTTACCTATTTTGAGGCTTTATGACATATAGGTGATGTTATGAAGTGAGTCATTTCATATTCATCTAAATAAATACCAAAATTCAGATTAACCGACTTGTTTAAAGCAGGAGTTCCCAAACTTTTCAGCCCGCGACCCCCACTGTCCCTCAAAGTGATTTAATGTGACTTCATTTAGCTGGTCTGCAGGATATAAGCTTACCTATATGAGCATGTGTCTGTGTTTCCTGTGCTGTTATGAATGAACCTGCTGCTACTGATGCTTTTGATAATTAACTGTTCACTAACCCGAAACTGAGGAGTCATCTAACAAAGAGAAGGGCAGAAAACTCATTACATGTTCTATTTTCAATTTATTTAAAGTTTAGCTACTATTTTTGTCCATATTTTTTACTATAATGGGTAAAATGTAATATTTTCAGATAACTTAAAAAAAAACACTCTGGAAGACATCTCACAACCCCCCATTTGTGTCTCAGTTTAACCAGACAGCCTACATACAACTTTATCTCCATTTACTAGATCAACATACTGACAAACCACGCTGTGCTACCAAACCACAATCTAACACCTGTGCTCGTTTACATCCAGGTAGTAGAGCTTTATGGGAGTAGCCTTTAACTGAAGCTACAGCCCCCACAAGTGGACAGAGGCTTTGCTACAGTTTCGACACAATATATGACCCACATTTCAGGCCTACATTTATCAATCAATCTTTTTTATACAGCACCAAATTAAAACAAATGTTATCCTCAGACTCTCTCCAAACAGTGCCGTTTTAGACCGTACTCTATGTTCTATTATTAAAAAAGACCCAACATCAAGACAGGGTAAGATCCAGTCCCATCTTACAGACAGGACTCGTAAGTAAGTTACGTAAGAGATGAATTGCTCGAAGCGACAGCCTTGTATCCAGTATGCCTGCAGTGCCAACAAACAGAGCTCTGCAGGGAACATGTCTGAGCTCCAGGACACTCTAACAAGCTCTTTTTTGTGTATGTTGGCATGTCAGTGAAAACAACCAGAGTCCAAAGTCTCCAGCATGTTAGAGCAGATCTCATCCACACCTGAGCAGAGCTTCCAATACCTGAGGGATCTCTGCCAGGTCAGTGGGTGAGGCTTATTCTTAGACTTCAAGCTCCTGTACAGAGGAGCTCCAGAGCGAGATCGTGCCTGTTGTTTCTTGAGTCATCTAACAGTTTGTGGAAGTTATATCCAGGCCAAGTTTCATCATAACCTCCACAAATACTGAGTCTCCTCGGGTATCTCTGCTGCTCTTACTCAGCCTTTATCTGGCACCAAAGGTCTTCCATATTTTGTCATTAGTAAATGCAAAAATGTGTTCCATTATCAACAAAGACCCAACATCAAGACAGGATAAGATCCAGTCCCATCTTACGGACAGGACTCAGTCTGATCTCATCTTAATCCACCATGAGCAGAGCACTTTGCAGCATTTAGTAAGTTACAGTGGCAAGGACAAACTTCCTTTAACAGGCAGAAACCTCCAGCAGGACCAGACTCATGTTAGACACATATCTGCTGAGACCGTGTTTGGGTTGGAAAGGACCTACGTTGTTATATGATATTAATAATTTGTTTGATCGACTTGTAATTCTGGTGCTGAATTCTGATCTTTCAGTCAAGTAAACCTGATGAAAATGGGAGTGTAAGGGGAGGCTCTGGCTCTGCCTTTCTTATCCTCTTACATCACATCTCTTTACCTCCTCTCTCTTTTCTTTCCTGTCCTCTCATGTGGGTTTGATGGACAGTGAGAGTTAGCATGGAGGGGACACTGGATCTAAGTGTCGAGCCTCCCCGAGGTGTCATGAGCCTTACATGACGAACACAGGGAGGTGCCCGTTAGATAACGCTGGTGTAACCCACCATGATGAAGGTTACGTAACATCTCAGGGGAGCATGAATATTGGGTCGTGATGGGATGAGTTTCTCCCCTGAGTGCTTGCGCTTTATATTAAAGCACTTATACATGATGCTTCTTTCAAACTCAGTGTAACCCAGAGGACTGAACTGAGTCACATGCATCTTTATCCTTAAAGAACTGCCAGCAGTGTGCTTAAAGATTAGCACAGACATAAACAACTTCCTTATAAATATACGTATATGAATACACACTATTTAAAAGTCTTCATACGTTTAAATATAAACATGAAGCAGCGTGACACGGAGTGGTCATTAAAAACAACAGGGCTACTGTTTAACCCTGAAACTTCCCCTCCTCTGCAGACCAGAGCGGGATAATAGCTGGTGTGTGTGCCGTCCTCTCCGTCCTCCTCATCATCACTGCTGTGATCGCCGGTCTCATGTGCTGCAAGAAGGACAACATGGACAACTACACATCCAAAAGGTAGCTTGTGTGTGACTTTGTGTCCCATGAAAGCTGGGCTCTCTTTTAGCTCTCTTCACTCCTCTTTAACACGTTTTGTCTCGACAGGAAAGTGCACTCCGCTCCAGGGAAGCTGAACCCGATGTTCAAGGAGCCGAGCGTTAAAGACCGGCCTCAGATCAGTCTGCCTACTTTCATGGAGTCAACAGCGACACAAGCCTGCACTCCACTCATCGTCACAGTGACTCCCTGCAGGCCGGCTCCACAGGTACAGAGAGCAGACTCGTGTTAGACACTCACTTATGTGTGTGGGCTGGTTGCAGATTTACAACGTCAAACACAAACTTCTGTGTCACTCACAGTGTTTCTTCTTTTTCCAGCCGCCAAAGAAACCGTCCGCGGCGTCGTCTACCTCACAAACTGAGACGGTAAGCTTCACAGAGAAACACAAACCTGCCATGTGATCTCATGCATAATGCAAAAGATTCAGAGCTGGCACCTTGAGTCTGCTGCAAGAGTTTAAAAGTCAGATTAAATAAAACATGGAGGAACTCAGCTGCATTCCTCCAGGTTGGTGTGCAACAGCTTAAAAGATAAGGCTGCTTTAATCTCACAGAATCTATTGAGAAGAAAAAAACCACAGACACTTCATGACTTCTCAAGCTCCTTTATTCCAACCAGACTGTGTCAAAACATCTCAGATATTAAAGAATGAAAATAAACAAAGACTCACAAGTAGCTGAAAGTATCTGCCCACTTTGATTAAGTGCATTAGTCCACATTTGCTGCTGCAGAAGCATCGCTTCAAAATAACCTCAAATGGAACATGTCAGCCTGGGATAGAACAGCAATGTGACTTATTGATGTACTTTTTTGGAACACATACATTCTTATACTGCCCAAGTCTCTACATACATCCTTTGCTCTGTTCACACATGCATTAAACTCCTGGATATGGACCAAAATGATCTGGGTCAGCTGCATGTGTGAATGCAAACTGCTGAAATTTCTCAGCCAGATAGGATCCCATTGTGTCAGTCTAAGCCTATAGCAGCATAGCTAAGAGCTGATCAAAGCCTGAGCCAGCTCTAACTATAAGCTTCATCAAATCAGGAAGGAGGACACGAGGTAAAAGGACGCTGCAGTGCTCACCGTGTCTTTTTTTTGGGCCTTTAAATCAACGCTACATTTAAAAAGACGCAAGGTATCAAGTAAGAGTGGAAAGATACATTGGCAAGCAGAGAAGAGGATGAAGCAGCTGCACACAGATAATACAGCCAGCATCCCTTCTTCCACTCGCTCACAGGGAGTTTGCATTACCTGTCTTGAGCCAGCTCATCAGATTTTTTCCCCGCCATCCTCCAAGTAAAATCTTCACAAGAAGTCAAAGTGTCAGGGTGAAATATTCATCTGTTTGCACTCACACATGCATCTGGAGTCAGTCGTCTCTTAATCTGAAGGTTGGCGGTTCAATCCCAGCTGTCGCAGTCCTTCGGGCAAGACACTGAACCCCAAATTGCTCCTTGTGGCAAAGCCAGCGATGGGCACTTAGTACAGCAACCTCTGCCATCACCGTATGAATGTGATGAAACATTTACATGCAGCTCACACTGAAAACTTTCAGGACTGTGTTGCATGTGTTAATACAGCTAAAGCATTAAAATCTACTCTCTCTAACATCGTGGATACCTTGTAAACATCAGACTCTGACTTCTGCAGCATCCTTATTTAATATCCTGCCTCCTGAAATGTTCCTTTCCCTTTAACTTATCCTTTTAACCCTGCGTCTGTGCTGCAGACTCACTTAAGTCCTTATTGTTTGGTTTCATGCATTTCAGTGTTTAGATGGAACATTCCTCCTCAGTGACCCCCCCCCCCCTCTTTTCTTTCCACAGACAATACCTCAGCCTCCATGCAAACCTTTACCCCCTGTGAGTAAACCGCAGGTGAGTCACGCTGACCGATGCTTTCTCTTTGCACACCATCGATATCCTGTTCTTTTAATTCCCATGAAATGAAGTGGTGATGCTGCTGCTGTGATAAAGCTAAGTTCTGGAGTTTTATGAAGGATCTGGGATGTTTGGTGATCTTTGATTTTCTCTGGATTTAAAACTTTATAGCCTCAGCACATTCCCTTCCCCTGGTGTTCTCAGAAACACTTTAACGATCATTACTTTAAGTGCAGCACCTCTGCACCTCACGCCGCCTGCTCCGTGTGTCCTTGCTCGCTCCTGTAAGTGAAATATTTCACAGTGTTGATCTAAACCCTGAGGGCTGCCTCGGTTTAAAAACTCACTCATGTTGAATAGTTGTTTGTCATTTCCTGCCTATTTAAAGTCTTCTTGTGCTGCTGTAGCATGAGTTTCCCCTGGAGGGATCATTAAAGTCTTATCTGGCGGTCGCGGCTCATTTTCTGTCATGGGTTAGACCGCCGTTTGTTTTATTGAGACTGAAACCCTAAAAATACTTGTTATAAATCTCCAAGGTTTAAGAGGTAAACTGTGTCTAAATAAAACCCTTTTTCTTTTTTCACAGTATCAAGCAGCTAAACCGGGTCCTCCTGTCCCTCCAGTCAAGCCCAGTCCTCCTCCAGCTGCCAGACTCAAACCGTGCCATGGGAGGGAGGCCTTTTTCCAGATCAAACGTGTGTGAGTCACTTTTCCAGAGATGTAGTTCGTGACCGCGGCTTCACCGGCGGAGACCGTCTGATGACATGAGACCAAAGAATCACGGCTGCAGTGAAAAACTCTCCTTGAACTCCTGGAGCAGCTGTTTGTTTGTTTGTTTGTGAAACTGTCTCTGTCGTGAGTGTAACGTCAGGGTGACTGAGTTTAAGTGTGAGTGACTGATGCTCATGTGGAAATGTACTTTTTAAATATTTATTTATTGTAAGCGTGAGGGACTGCACATGTTTTTTAGGGGGGTGAAGAAAGAAAGAGGAGGAGGTGCTGCTCAAGCAATGATTCTTTAAGTACTCTGTGCACCTTAAAGTCAAAGTGTTGAAGACTTTCAGGCGCATGATTGTCATATGAGTCTGAATCTTTTTGATGATGGAGGTTACGCCGCACTAATGTAAGCCTGAGCATTTCCAGAAACAGATAAAAATCACAACAGAGAGCAGGAAGAATGTTTTTATGGTTTCTCTGCAGAGTTCTGTTACTACGACCAAAGAAGAGAAGAAAAAAAAACATCTGCAGAACTCTTTTTTTATACAATCTCTTTTAGAGTAATGTCCAAAAACAAACATACTGTTATCTCATTCTGCAATATCCTATTTTTAAAACTTAGCATCAAGTGTTTGCGTCCATGTTTTCAATGCAACTCTTTCTTTTAGCTCTGTTTTTGGTCACCACCTCCCAAAAGTGGATACTTGCTCTTACTTTAGCCTCTAAAAGCTCCACTTTGTTCCCCACTTGTTCACTCAGAGACTGCTTTGTCTCTGTTAAGTCAACCTTTACAGCATTATGTTTTTCTTTCACATGTCTTGTGTTTGTTGTCACCTGAAGGCGAGTCTCAGGAAAACAAACGAACGATTCTCACTGAAGCACTTTTTTATCATTAAGTTATTTTAAAGTTTTGTTTTTATGGTTACAGCCATTCTGAGGAGCTTCTTTATACATCTGTTTAATGTGGTTGTTCCTCTTTTCAACCAAGGCAAACCTGGTTGTAGTTCCAGGCTGGTGCTCGCACTGGTTTGGAGCTGGTTCAACTTGAGAACCAACTCAGCACCAGTTTGTTTTTCCACCCACTCGAGCCCGTGGAAGAGCCATGGCGTCATGACATCACTTCTACGTGACGGCTTTTCCTATGAGTGCTAGCGCAAACTTTCCCTCACAATATCAAAGATGGTGGACAACATATCATGCTTGCTGGTGTTGCTCCTGGCTTTTCGTAATCACATGAAGCCCAGAAGAGAACATTATCAACACTTCTGTGCTACTCGTCGTGCTTTACATGGACGGCGACTTCACCCCTCGCCTCCCACCGCTCGCCCCTGGTGTGAGCAGTTTGCAGTTCTAGACCAGCAACGAGTTGGTGCTGCTCTGGAACCTGTTTTCCTGGCCGGAATCCGGTTCTCTCGCATTCAAAACACAAAAAACTGGATCTCAATTGAGCACCGGCTCCGAACCGGGTAGTGGTGGAGACCAAAAACAGAGCTAAAAAGAGAGTTAGTCGTCAGTCACTGAGTCTGTCTGGCTTTAGTTTTTTTGCTGAGTGTGTAGGGTTCAGTTGTTTTCACAGCTTTGTCTCTGAACAGGACGTCCATTAATTGAGTTTTGACTCAACAATGACTCAACCTTTTTTTTTTTTTAAGAGTTCCCATGAAAGTGAGTAGATGCTCTGGATTATCTCATCACGTCTTGTTCTTATAGTCTCCTTTGTGTGAGTTTTCTGGACCAGAAATGACACCACAGAGCTTTAATGGGCATTCCTTGAGATATCTGGAAAAAATGTGACGACTTATTCTTCACAGGTTTCTACATTTCTTTAATTTGAATCCAATGTTTGTGTCAAACCTATCACTCCCAGGTAAAACTCCACTTCCTGAGGACAAAGTGATACTTGTTTCTCTTTGCTGATTTTATCCTGTTCTTGTAAGAAGTGTTTTTAGATAAAAAAAATCTCATCTTGCTTTCTTTTAATGTAACTAGCATAAATCACTGTGTGCATTCGCCGTGAAAAATATGAACAAAGGCTGTTTCTGCAGCTTGCATTTCATCTCTTGGACACAAACACTAATTACAAAATCAAAACCTACTCACATCTGCAGAAAACGTTGTAAACAAAGGTTTTTTTCGTACCACTTCAGCCGGGTTGGTGTCTGTTTTTCTTTTCTTTTTGCTCTGTTTTTGGTCTCCACCACCTCCTGGGGTAAATCGCTCGCTCTTCAGCTGCTACATGCTCCCCTTTGTTCCCCCGTTACATTGAGTCCCTCTGTTTTTTGGTGCTGTAAGGGTGCAGGGCAATTTTGCAGCTTTTTCTACAACAATGCAAAACAAAAGTCGTACTTAAAAAAAGCCGAATTGTATTTGTGTGCAGTCGTAAACCTGTGCCTGAAGCCAGTCTGTGCCTCCCTCCCTGATCTTTCTTTCCTCTGAACCTGTGAACGGTACACACACACACACACACACACACACACTGAGGGAGGCCTTGCACAGTTCAGATGACCTGTGGGTGTGACTGTGCTTCACCTTTAACACGCTCCCTGTGTTATCTTCAGTCCCGGGTGTCGCGGAGCCTCGAGGAGCCAGTATCAGATTTTTTTACTGCACTGAAATCATTTTTAGAAAATCAGTTTCTGAGTTTTATACGACGTTAGTGTCACTTCTTCATCAGAGGGGCCTTTGTTTTAGAATTTAAGTGCACTTTTTGAACCAGTATGACGTTCGAAGCAGAATGAGGTGATTGTGTTGCATTAAGAGATTACATAATTAATCACTGTGAAGTTAAAACATGATAAAGGATTGATTCTCTGACTGTGTTTTTTATGTGACTTGCATAAAGATTAAAGGTTTTTCCTCTATGACTGTATTGTCCTGGTTTCTCTGAGCTGTTTCTGTCTTTTCCTGTGAATCCGTTTTATCCCCCAGCTGAGGACTCCTCTATTGTTCTTCTGTGACTACATGTGTTTACAGTTAGCTGGTACTCATTGGTCTCCAGTGAGAGGCTGAAGGAAACGAGCTGAGAAGCAGCGGTGAGTCAGAGCTGAGCGGATGAGCTCAGACTCTCATCATCTGGACTTCCTGCTCAGGCCTCTTAGACTGCTGGACCACAGTGCCTGATCGGCTTTGTTGTTTTCTGTGAATTCATCATGGAAGCAAACCTAGACCTCTCAAGGTGGTCTGAGTCAAACCTCTGAAAGGAACACCTGAAGGCTGACGTACGGAAATATCATGCTGTGTTGAATCTGGCGCCCCCCTGTGGACGAACTATAGTTCCTTTATCTTTGCTGAGCTTGTTCTGAACATGTGGAAGTATTATTCTAAAACAGAAGAAATCCTCTTTCTGTCTTTTATCCGTTTAATATGAGACTCTCTGTAAAAAAAAAGACTTTCAGAGATTTTCTGTTTTAATTCTTCAAGAGCTCGAAATTCAGATGTTTGTCCGAAGTCTCGGCTGCAGGCGATAAAATAAAACGTGCAGCATTTAAGATTTTAGGAAAACTGCCTCTAACTGAGCAACTAGCCAATCAAAGTTTGGGAATTTCCAAGAAATCAATCAAGATTCAATAAAGCCTGATTGCCAAAATGAGCTCGCACACACGAGGAATTCGACGTGGTGATTTGAACGCTGGTACTTGACAACAAGACAGTGAGGACAATAAATATAGAAACCTAAAATCTAATGTAGATATTCTAAATAAATACTGTGTACAAAGAAAGGTACAGAAGTACTTTTAAAGACATGAATAAGTTAAATTAACCTAACCCAGAGTGCACACTTTCAGGTGGCCAATCAGATTTCAGGAGGGCAGTGCCACCCCTAGACAACCACCTGGTCACGCCCCTGAACGAGCCAGGGGGGCAAAAAGCCCGCCTCATCTTCATTCCTCTCTCTGATTGGTTCAAAGTCTGGTTGAGTCAGCATCTTCAATATGGCCGTCACCATAGTTTGGTTTAAAAGCCGCTCGACATGTGACATTAATGAGATTACATCCATGTTTAAACATTCTGGGATCGTATCTGAGCTGTCGTTGCACCAGAGGTTGGAAACTCTGGACAGGTTGCCGCTCAATCACAAGGCCAAGACAACCATTTACCTGCACATCGAGGGCAGACGTGTTAATATGAATAACCTGAAACATGTCTCTTTACCGTGGTGCAGTCATTGCCTGTCTTCGATCAGTTCTGCAGATGAGAAACAAAGCTGGCATTAGCATGGAAACTTCTGCCTCTAGGCTGGTCCCCTACTGTGATGAATGCTTAAAAATCTCAGCATCTTGTTGAGTTGTGAAGTATCTGATATTTAACCACATAAGATAAAATATATGTTGTTGTTAGTCTATGCTGTTTAAAATAACTTCAGAAGGTTTCAAGAATTTGTAGAAGGAGGCTTCAGGAAGGTCTATGAGAAGATCACCTTCACCTAGACCAGGGGTGTCCAAAGTACGGCCCGGGGGCCAATTGCGGCCCAAGGTCCATTTATTTATGGCCCAAGCTTCCATCTTAAAGTGTGTTATTTATAGCATTAATTAATAGCATTAGAAATTAATCACATTCTGAATCATTTGTACATTTGCAGTTTCGTTCAAGCGCACACACAAAACTAAAGTCAATCCAGAAACGTCTCAAAAAGCTTCACATGGACTACTTGTCTAAAGCCAAAGCTCTGGGAATTCTGCAAGAAGGCAATAAAGAAGAAACACAAGTACTCTTAAAGTTGACTTCAAATTAATGATTTTATCATGATGTGAAAATGTTCTTGATGAACACTAAAAGTTCAGAAGACACAAAAGAGGACACAAGAAAAAATCAAAATTATGAAATTGTGCAGAAAATGCCAAATTTGGTGCATAAAATTAGTTCAGAATGCAGGAAAATAAATATTTAGCTCTTCAAATGTTGTCTGCTGGTCAGACAAGTCTTAAAAAACAACATGAAAAAGAAGTGTGATGAAATCCAGATCGTGATCCTGCCATAGGAAAATAATGATACAATATTTTTCCCACATTGCCCGACCATTTTCCTCCAGAAGATAAAGTTTGCTAATGTTTACGTGGCTTGTGGAGAACTGAGGACTACCTAGTTACCGATTTGTTGAGAACAAATGTAAAATAATTGTTATTGAATAGAGATTTCATCTATAACTTTTAGGATTCCTAAGTCTCGGTAGGAGCCACTGGCTCTAAGGTATTCTGACAACATCAAATGTGGCCCTCTTTGAAAAAAGTTTGGACACCCCTGACCTAGACAATAAATGTGATTGACAGTGACAGTTGACGTCTTTGACATGTTCAAAACAAGATTTTCAGAAATAGAGTCAAATAGCAGCTAATGTCAAACTTGGGTTGAAGAGTCCATATATGTGTGTTTGTTGTGACGACACCTTCACCCTTTATAAGACGGCCTTTGGAGACAGAGGAGAGGCGACTTCATCTGGCCCAGTCCTCTAAGCAGTCGCGATGCTTGTTACTGATGCTGATGATGTTTGTTGTAATTAAACATATTACGATACGAGCAAGCCAGTGTCACGAAGTTCATTCTGCATCTGCACATCACGGGCTGTTAAGACACGGCAGTTGTCATGAACATTTAAAGATATTCATGGACCCCGGAGGTGTTGTTCTTTAAAATGGGTAACATTTCTTGGCATCTGTTGGATAAATTGCCGTCACAGTTACGTCACATGAAGTTTCTCAGACCAGAGTGACTCTTCCTCAGTCATAAGAGCAGCTGGAGCGTGCTGTTTGTAGCTTTGTGCTGTAAGCCAGAGGATTTACATTTGATCTGCAGTCAATTTGCCAAATTCAGGGTATTTCAGGACCTTTAAGCTTTTGTTTTGGGTTTTCGGCACACTTTCACAGATTTTTACACTCTTTCAGAATCCCCTTTCTACAGAGGGAGAAAAGACAAAAAAGAAAGCCTTTGCATTCAGAAAAAAATACTATATAGGTGCATTTTGACCAAGAGTTCTGGGGTCTTTTAGCCTCCAGAACTACTTTCCCCTGAACTAAAAGGTTCCTTTGCCCCCATTGTTGTCTGCATTTCGACAACAGGCTGAAGTCCCGGGTAGATTGTGCAAATCAGGCCAGTGACGTATGGAGGAACAAAAATTATATTAAACATTATTTTGAACTCCCTCTGTGTTTCAACAGCTGTGTAAACTCCACAAATACCGTAACGTTCAACCGAAAGCCCGAGGACCTTTGACAAGTA
Source organism: Notolabrus celidotus (assembly GCF_009762535.1). Classification (NCBI taxonomy): domain Eukaryota; kingdom Metazoa; phylum Chordata; class Actinopteri; order Labriformes; family Labridae; genus Notolabrus; species Notolabrus celidotus. The sequence continues at coordinate 29,822,267 of NC_048289.1, forward strand.
CTACCCCCCAAGCAGGGGCTTTTCATGGGGGAGATTATCTACCCCTGAACTAAATTTAGACCCTGGTTCTTCCGGTCAAAACGCATGTAGTTCAGGGGTAAAGTCCCTAGTTCCAGGGTAAAGTTCCTGCAGTTGAAAAACACCTTATGCCTGCGGTGTGATTTCTAGCTTGTAGTGTGCATGAGATCAAAGAAAGCAACCAGCTGATGGAGAAAGAGGAGCATTCAGCAGCTAGAGACGGTCCTTTTTCTCAGGCTGGAGGAGACCAAAAACAAAGGAAAAAGAAACACTTTATGTGCAAGATGTGCAAGACAAACATGAACTGTTGCAACAAATCTGGATGAACTCTGCCCTCTTTTCTCTATTTGGACAAATCAAAGAATCTATGCATCAACATCTGTCCCACTCATCTCTTCACAAAGAAGTCTAACAAAGCCCAAATATGTGAGATTAGGATCCAAACACAGCTCAGTTTGCAGTCAGGGGAGTGGGGCGTTGAGGAATGTGTTGGCCTGAACACGAGGTTGGTTTCTCACCAAGAACTCGACTTCTGATTCATTCTGATTCACGAGCCAAGCAGCTCGTAAAACAAGCGTTTACAGAGACCGCAGCTTGTTCTGCAGCTCGGCCTTGCCTCGGCTTGTCCCCGGACCGGATCAGAGTACTCACTGGGCCGTTTCTGCACGAGAGGATATCAGTGAGCGGGGAAGTTAGTCAGACTGGCAGCTTTCTGATTTAAATTCAGGTTTCAAATCCAGAAAACCACAAGACTTTCCAGCCCCGCAGGACCCACGCAGAACAAAGAGCGGTCTGTGTGTGGTCAGCGCCTCATTATTTTTATGCTCTCTTGGTGTTTCGAGGCTGTGAAGTTCCCCAGACTGAGTGATTAATATTCTTGGATTTCAAAACAACAGAATTTAACTCTTGATCAGTTTGGCATGTTTCAGCTGAAAGGGAGTGTCGGTTACAGACGGTTAGTTCATCGGTCAGGAAGTCATTTGTCAAGGGTTTCTTTCCGATGACTTCGGCTTAAAGTGAGTCCTCAGCTGAACCAGGAACCCTTCAGCAGGGGTCAGGAGGAGGAAGGAAGGAGTGATGGAGATAATCTGAGTGATTTCAAAGTGAATCACTCAACTTTGAAGGCTGAGAAACTCGGCTTGTTGAACACGAGTCAGATTATCTTGATTGCTTCCTGCTCTTTCATTCGAGGTCAAACTGTAACATGTATGTCATCACTGAGGTTACATTCACTGTCTTTGTTTCTGCAGCAGAGTTTCTAAGAAAGCAGTCACAAGAAAGCTCCAGACACTACTTCTTTAAGCTGTTAAACAGCACATCACTGAATCAACTCTTTGTCCAGGAGACGCTGTTTTTCTATCAGACTTTAAATGCATGCTTTCATGAAGGAGTCAGACATGACCTCGCCACACTGACCTAAAAACAGACTCTCTTCCTGTTTTATTAGATAGCAGCTCAATTTAAGAATCACACTTTATAAAGGTGACATCAACTTCATGAAACTGACAGGTTCCCCTCTACAGGTGATTTTCTCCTCAGAGATTTATATCAAGGGTGAATGATGAGAGTGGAGGACAGCACATCCTCCTGTGGGCGTGACCTTTCACCTGTATTTCCTGCATTTACCACACTTCCAGAATGGCCGCACATCGGCCCTGCATTTAATCTCCTCTCTAGACTGCCATATAATACTTGCTGTATGATGAACTGCAACACCTATAAGTATGTAGTACTCAAGTCCACGTCGGCCACTGCTGCGTAAGGTCAACGCAGCAGTATAAACCAGGCTTGAGACTGTATCAAACAAGGATTGTCTTCTCAGGGGTCTCTGAAGCAGAGTTTTGAAGTTCAGGTTGGTCTTAAAATATGAAGCTCATGTGGAAGTGTTATAAACTGCAGTTCATCGAGCGTCCACTAGAGGCTGGCTGCAGAAACACCAGAAACCACATACACACCCATTCAAAGAGACGATCTTTAGAGCAGAAATAAACATGTTTACAGCCTGGTTCAAAAAATGGTTTAGGTCTGAAGAGCTAATTTCTCTATCAGCACACACTGTAGGAGGTGAATTTTTTTTATAACACAACAGTTCAGAAGATGAGTTTTGCCCATTTAAGGACATGACTGACTTGATTGACAGGCGGGACGCCTGTCAATCAAGTCAGTCATGTCCTTAAATGGGCAAAACTGACTGTAGCTGTAGCTGTTAGCGAGGAGGCTCAAAGCCCGCCTCTTTACCTCACACTAGCTTGGACAGGAGTTAGGTAGAGTTCAACATTTCCAATATGGCTCCCTCTGACGGTAGCTTCAAAACAGTGCTTCAGGAACAGATGGGTGACGTCCATTTGTTATATAGTCTATGCTAAAGAGGCAGGGTTGAAGCAGGTCATTAGCCTGTGTGGCCCGCCTGTGGGTCAAGTCAGCCACGCCCCTAATTATGCAAAACGTGTCACCTTCATTTCTTCAAAACTAATGAGTTCTTCAAAAAGTCACTCAAATAAAGAAGTGACTTATTCAAACCTGTGGCTTTTTTTCTTTTAAGCCAGGCTGTAAACATGTTTATTTTTGCTTTCTTGAATGGGTGTGTGTGTAGCTTCCAGTGCTTTTGCAGCCACCCTCTAGTGGACGCTCGATAAACTGCAGTTATTACTACATCTGCATCTGCATCTGCTTCGTTCCTCGAGACTGGAGGTTGCCTCTTGCCTTTCAATCGACATCTTTAGACCTCTAATGATGGAAGGACTACTCAAACTTCCTGTGAGGGACTTTCAGTTTGTGTTGATTGTGGCGCCCCCTGTGGACAAATTGGTAACTGTTGAAGATTTATTCTGAGGGGGGCAATTTTTATTTATCTTCTTTTTTTAAGCACTATTTTGGGGCTTTTACACCTTCATTAATAGAGGAGAGGACAGTGGATAGTGTAGAACACAGGGAGAGAGTGGGGGAATAACATTTGGGAAAAGGGGCCGACTGCTATATGAGCGGACAGCTTAACTTAACATTAGGCAAAGTCCCTCTTTAAGTGAATATTCAGGCCATCATTCCTTTGTTTGATGAAGACGTGTGTGGAGTGGAGAGTGGGGGATGACCTGCATGCAAAGACTCAAACCAGCCCCCTTTACCTGCACCAGACTGAATACCCACTGACTCTGAAATAAGGAGTGAACTGAGATCATCTGGATCATGCCAAAGTCTTTTTATTTCATCACCAGGCAAACATTTGATCTTTATACAACGAAACTTTAAAACTGAAACATTCAGATGGAAACAAACACTTCTCCGACTGAAAATAAAAATGTCTTACTTAAATACAAAACCTCTTTCATTGCACTTAAACTGCATAAATAAAACCACGAAGGTTGAATTTCTCTCCGGCCCGAATGAAACCTGACAGGAAGTCGGTTCATAGTCTAACAGTCGGTCTGTCAAAACCCAAGACCTGATCGCTTGTGTTACTTTACACTGATGATCCATCAGGGCGGTGGATGTGCACGGGTGTTTCATGGAGACGGGGCGGCGTTCGTGACGTCACGTTCATGTCAGACGGATGATTAAAGGACGGATCCGCAGTTTTCAACCTTTAGAGATTTAACTGTAAACAGACTTTGATTGATTGGAGCAACTTTTCACTGATTGTGTTCGCTTGGTACAGACTTTAACTGTTCATCTTGGGGTAAATATCTGGATGTTGATGCTGTTAACAAAGATTCTGATTGCTCTCTTCTGTTACCTTCTTTTCTTTTGTTCAGAGATTTTAAAGTATGAAAAGAGTCCACACAAACATGACTCCGCTCACAGTTTCATGAGCAGAACATCTTCAGAAGAAGCCTCGTGAAGATATTTCATCCACAGGTTTTTATGCAAACTTTAATTTGTGCACCAAAAAGAGAGAACTCATATCACAACATTTAAAAAAGACGGCTTGAGAGAGAAAGTTTATGATATGATGGAAGTGAAACTGTGACAGTGATGTGACTGAATCCTTAAGGCTGATTTATACTTCTGCATCAAATTGACGGCATAGCCTACGCCGGGGGTCGCTCTCTGAAGGCTTATCCCCTGTAGCCCCAACCTGCCTGCATGCAGCACTGTATTAACTCTGACACCCCTTCACATTTCCAGCTGTTGTACAGTTCTCATCAACAACAGCGGAAACACAAAAGCAAGCTTCTCCCAGAGGAAATCAAAGCAAGCTTCTCCAAGAAGGAAATCTTGCACGAGAGATCCGGTGGAGTTCACAGGAAGAAACGGATATCCATAATCCCGCCTGTGGTTGAGTGTTGTCGGGTATTTTCCCCTCGGAGATGACGGGTCTGTGTTGCTGCGAGCTGCTGCACGGGCTTTGTGCTTCAATTTGTTGCCTTGTTAATGAAACCTCTCATCTAAGTCAAATGAGGAGCCTATCTGTGGGATTAGCTGGAGAAGCACGTAGCTCCCGTACCTACACAGAGGCTCCTCCTTCAAAATGTAACTACACATAGGATCGACTGCATAGACTGCAAGCCCTGTGATTGGTATACAGCAGCAGGATCTGGGTTCCCTTTGGAAGACCCGCATCACTAATAAGGCCAGAGGGATGATTAGCCAACCTGAACACATCCTAGCCAAGGAGTTCTCCTTAATGCCCTCAGGGCGGCGCTATCTCGCTCCTCACAGGAAAAAAAACGGATACACAAATTCTTTTATTCCTTCTGTCAGAATAATATAAAGTTAATAAAGTTCTCTGAATCTGAATCTGGTCCGCTCAGCGCCTTGTGTTTCCTGCATTTACAGCACTTCCTGGATCCCCGCTCATCGTCCGTGTGTTTCATCTCCTCCTCTCTCTTCTTCATGTAATCATGTCTGTATGATAAACAGCAACATGTATCAGCTGTAGATTAACATAACACGCTCTGAATCTCTGTGGGAAAGGAAACAGAGATCGTAGCGGGGCAGGAAGCAGGCGACCGGCTATCAGAGAGACCACACTGCCCTCTAGTGTTTAGGAGGATAACTGCTGCGTGACACGGACACATCGATGCACAAGTATGAAGAGCGCATGTCCGTGTCAGCCCCTGCTGCGTAGGGGAGACGCAGAAGTATAAATCAGCCTTTAGAGTTTGCCTTAATGTCCTCTTGTTTCAGGTTGTAGATTGTTTACATGATGCATCTTGTTGCTGCTTCTTTTAAAAATGGTGAAACTGCAGACACACTGTTTAAAGCACTTTACAAAAGTCAAGTCCCTTCTCCTCCGTCTGACATGAACGCATCACAAACCACACCGTGAAATATTCTGTGCACGTGAATGAGACCATGAACCCCTCCTCTGTATCTTACACTTAAAAGACGAATGTACATTATAGACATGGTATAAACACGATGGCTCGCCTAGTCTGTCACACGTGTAACAAAAAGACCTCTGCCTGTGAAATTTAACTCTTTATTCTAGAAAAACTTCCATCAGTACAACATTTACATCAAATCTAAACCCCCCATCTGTGAGATCTAAAACCCCCAGGCCTGTGAGATCCAAACCCCCCAGTCTGTGGGATCTAAACCCCCAGTCTGTGGGATCTAAAACCCCCGTCTGTGAGATCTAAACCCCCCGTCTGTGAGATCTAAAACCCCCGTCTGTGGGATCTAAACCCCCCGTCTGTGAGATCTAAAACCCCCGTCTGTGAGATCTAAAACCCCCGTCTGTGAGATCTAAAACCCTCGTCTGTGAGATCTAAAACCCCCGTCTGTGGGATCTAAACCCCCCGTCTGTGAGATCTAAACCCCCCGTCTGTGAGATCTAAAACCCCCGTCTGTGAGATCTAAACCCCCCGTCTGTGAGATCTAAAACCCCCGTCTGTGGGATCTAAACCCCCCGTCTGTGAGATCTAAAACCCCCGTCTGTGAGATCTAAACCCCCCGTCTGTGAGATCTAAAACCCCCGTCTGTGAGATCTAAAACCCCCGTCTGTGAGATCTAAAACCCCCGTCTGTGGGATCTAAACCTCCGTCTGTGAGATCTAAACCCCCGGTCTGTGAGATCTAAACCCCCCGTCTGTGAGATCTAAACCCCCCGGTCTGTGAGATCTAAACCCCCCGTCTGTGGGATCTAAACCTCCGTCTGTGAGATCTAAACCCCCGGTCTGTGAGATCTAAACCCCCCGTCTGTGAGATCTAAACCCCCCGGTCTGTGAGATCTAAACCCCCCGTCTGTGAGATCTAAACCCCCCGGTCTGTGAGATCTAAACCCCCCGGTCTGTGAGATCTAAACCCCCCGTCTGTGAGATCTAAACCCCCCGTCTGTGAGATCTAAACCCACGTCTGTGAGATCTAAACCCACGTCTGTGAGATCTAAAACCCCCGTCTGTGAGATCTAAACCCCCCGTCTGTGGGATCTAAACCCCCCGTCTGTGAGATCTAAACTCCCCCGTCTCTGAGATCTAAACCCCCCGGTCTGTGAGATCTAAACCCACGTCTGTGAGATCTAAACCCACGTCTGTGAGATCTAAACCCCCCAGGTCTGTGAGATCTAAACCCCCCAGGTCTGTGAGATCTAAACCCCCCAGGTCTGTGAGATCTAAACCCCCCAGGTCTGTGAGATCTAAACCCCGGTCTGTGAGATCTAAACCCCTGGTCTGTGAGATCTAAACCCCCCAGGTCTGTGAGATCTAAACCCCCCGTCTGTGAGATCTAAACCCCCCGGTCTGTGAGATCTAAACCCCCGTCTGTGAGATCTAAACCCCCCGGTCTGTGAGATCTAAACCCCCCGGTCTGTGAGATCTAAACCCACGTCTGTGAGATCTAAACCCCCCAGGTCTGTGAGATCTAAACCCCGGTCTGTGAGATCCAAACCCCCCGTCTGTGAGATCTACACCCCCCGTCTCTGGGATCTAAACCCCCCGTCTGTGAGATCTAAACCCCCCAGGTCTGTGAGATCCAAACCCCCCGTCTGTGAGATCTACACCCCCCGTCTCTGGGATCTAAACCCCCCGTCTGTGGGATCTAAACCCCGGTCTGTGGGATCTAAACCCCCGTCTGTGGGATCTAAACCCCCGGTCTGTGAGATCTAAACCCTGATGAGGAGCGGGGGTAACAGTTTTCGTCTGGTGTTAATCCTGGGACAGTTTGGCAGCCTTTAACGTTGGTATGAAGAAGAGGATACGTGGGAGTATCAAAGTGCTGTTTGCTTGATTGTAATTTCCTCCTCGCCCTCCCTCCCCTCCCCCCCCCCCCACCTCTGAGCACTTCCTGTTTTCCTTTTAAGTCAAAGTTTGATCTAGTTCCCATGTTTCCATCTGACACTCTCCCCCCCAGTGATGAACCAGGACCCCCCCCCCTCGGATCTGGTGCTACAGTTTGCTCGATAACAGCAGAAGTGAGTATGATGAATCGTGAAGCAGCGAAAGTAAAAAGTGGAGCGTGTGTGACGCGGCTTCATGTGGAATCTTTCCACCGTGTGAGACGAGGAGGAGGAGCGCACACACCCACTGAGCGTGTGCAGACTCTCTTCTTTTTTTTCAGGGTTGTTTTTTAGGAGAATATCTGGAGTCCATGTACAACTGTACAACGTCTGACACCACGCCGCTGTGTCTGAGAACAGCTGACGGTCTTTAGTGTTACTCGGAGCGCAGGCAGGGACGGAGGACGGGGGCCGGTTTACGCGTTCCTCTTTTTTAACTTTGTTGTTAAAGTCTCGTACTTCGTCCAGCTCCAGTCCTGGTCCTGAGGAGAGGAAACACAACAATTAAACATTTCATTACATACTTTTTACTATTTTAATGATTTTGATTTATTATTTTATTCATTTGAACTGTTTATTTTATTTTTATTTATTTGTTTATTTATTTATTTTTTAATAATTTACCTACTTTTATCTTCAACTCTTCTCCTTCTCCTTTTTAATTTATTTATTTTAACTATTTATATTCTTAAAGCTGCTGTGAGGAACTTTTGTTTTGTATAGATTCTGGCGCCCCCTTGTGGACAAAGTGATACCTCTTATCTCTTGTCCTATACATGCAAAAGTAGTGTTTTCAACAAAAGCCTCATCCTGTTGTGTTCAACAGTCAACTTTATCAGGCAATGTGATTCTTTTCCATGAAAACAGTCAAATAGAGGCTGGTTCTGAAGCGAGATGTCCATCATCTGGTCTGACACCTACCCCTCACGGCGGTTTAAAGCTGGGGTTGGTAATCAGATTTAGATCCACTTTTTGTCATACTGGTTAAAATGATCTTTATGTCCTGATGGTAATCAATACATAATGTGTTCTTAAAAAAGAGCGAAGAAAAGCTGCAATCTACAGCCGGAGTAAACCTGGGAAAACACCAACCAATCACCGTTTTTTGGGTGCCAAAATTTTAAACCATTCAAATCCTGTCCTGCCGTTCTGCCCTCCTCCTGCGCGTATATTTCCCCAGCGTGCACTCCTCAGGCCTGTCCCCTCTGACCCGATGAGGGGCTTTGCTCAGGACTGTAGTCCGGATCAGAGTCTAAAAAGCTCTCACCACGGGGCTCTGACAAGCAGAAGACTGAATGACATTTACTAAGTCCTACAGAAATGTAGATGTACTGTAGCGTCTGTCCGGACGCTGTAGGGATGACGAGCCGATTGGTGAACACGTTGAGTTTTAATAACCGGTCACTGTCGGCCGTTACCACGCCAACCAACAAAACAACAATCAAAGTTTGAATGAATGAAGAACTTCTCCTCTTGTCTCTCCTCTCTCCCGCTCACACACTCTACACCTCTCCTGATGCCTTCACTGACTGTCAACACTGTAGGAATTAAGAACATCTACACTGAACAGGTTTAACAAACAGTAGAGCTGTTACAGTGTTATATATGTGTTATAACTTTTCTCCTGATATCGTGTCACCAGTACAACTGGATAATGCTAGCATGATAGTTGTGAGTGCTAACAGCAGCCATGTTTGTTTGTGTTTTTAACTTTCACTATGAGAATGTTTTGGTGAGGACCGGTTTTGAATCAGTCACGATCATATGGTCGCAAGTCAGCGGTGCTCGTGCATGTGAGAGGGGGGGAGGGGTTAGACGGAGTCATGAGGAAATGATACATTCAAATTCATGCTAGTTTTCCGAGACTACCAACCCCAGCTTTAAGGCATTAAAAATGACAACAGAGAAGGTGCCAGTGTTGCTGCTGATGGTCTTGTTTGCTATTGAAGGTCATCAAGAGGCATCAGTATCATTTTCAGACTGTTTCTCAGCCAGTTCAGAACTCCTCACAGGACCTTTAACTTATTTTAATTACACATATTTTATGTTGTCGGTGTGCATAAGTCTCTCTTTTAAAATCCATTTTTGTTTTTTAATATGTCTTGCCTTTATTTTATTTCTGCTTCTTTCTTGTTTTCAGTCTCTGTAAAGCACTTTGGGTTGCATTTGATTTGTATGAAAGGTGTTACATAAATAAAGATTGATTGATTGATTGATTTAGAGGAAGTCATCCTTTGCTCAGACGTTGCAGAGCAGAGGGATGCTACCTTCTTGTGACTCTTTGTTGGACCACAGTGAACCGTAAACATGATGCCTCTGCAAGTTGTTCTTTGTTTCTTTGTATGTTCCTCCACAGGAAGTGTTTCTATCTAAAACTGTTGAATGTTTTAAATCTTTGTTGAAGACCCATCTCTTCTCTTTGGCCTTCTACTCGTGAAGAGGACATTAATATCCTGTTATGTTGTTTATTGTTGTCTTCATGTAATTTTTACTTTTTACCTTGTAAAGCACTTTGGCCAACACTGGTTGTTTTTAAATGTGCTATATAAATAAAGTTGACTTGACTTGACTTGATTTGAAGTCCGATTTCTAAAGGTAAATGTTGACATCTGCAGCTAAAACCAAACATCCCATTTAGCAGACACAATTTGTCCTTCCTGTCTGCATACACTTCTTTTATTTAAACTTACATCACAGATACACAACTAGAGCTGTCTATTCCTTTATTTAAACTTCTACTTATTTCATCTTAATCTCTTAATGTTTGCAGAAAGTCTGGAGGTTTATTGGTGACCTTAACTTTTCAAATCATGAAGGAAGAAGTCTAAACTAACTATCATATTTAGCTGCAAACAGAGGTCGTGTGATTGAAATAGTCCTGAGCAGAACAGCATCTTGATGGTTGGATGTACTGAGCATCCTTGAGAAATGAAAACATAAAATACTCCTGTGTGAAGGATGACAACTCTCAGTTTGATGTGCATACTGACATCTTATCTACTTATTGTTCTTTCATTTCTAAGCTCTTTAACTTTACTTCACTCTGCTGCATGTTCTCTCATGTGTTCTCGTCCTTGGCAGGAATACAAAAGCTGCTCTATTGTTCTTAAGAGGATATTTTGACAGTATTTTAGTGCAAATGTAAGGAGCTTGGATCAACCCCTGGAATGAAAGCGACTCACACTCACCACTATGCTCTTGTTCTGATCGTCAGCCGCCTCCTGCATCAGGCTGGTCAGCTGACTGAGGTACTTCTGGTTCTCCTGCAGCAGACGTGGAGCAGCATCACTGAGGGAAACACACACAAAATCAACATGAAGCAAACAAGTGATAAAAAAAACATCTGGCTTTGAATCTATGAAGAATCTTTCTGGTTTAATGTCGGGGAGGTTCTACAGACATGACCCTACATCTGTTTTATTTTAACTTGCTTTTCACAAACAAAGAACTAAAGGTTAAGTTATTCAATTAACACTGAATGAATATTATTACTTTGCCTTAAAGAGGGGATATGAGAGTAAAGTGTAGACGTACATTCCTCAGACGAGGACACAGAGCTCCAGAGAAATGTTTATTTTGATCCTTGTTTACGTCTGTTTGTCAACAAGCTCACCACAACTGTTCTGTTAGTTTGTAACATGTCATTGAAGGGTGTTTATGATTCCTCCAAGAGGCTCAAAGTGAGGAAATGCAGGGTGGAAAAAACAACGAAGGACGTTAAAATCATCAAGTTTCACGCCGCTTCAAAAACTGCAAAGTGAGAACACTGAAACCTGATTTAAAGATGCAATCAGTTGTTTTATGATGCATGATTAAATCAGTGTAATATGAGGTGAATGAGTGGATGAAGGACTGACCTGTCGTTTGGCCCAGGTAGGGATGTGAGGGGATGAGGGGAGCTGACTGGTTGTGCCGACTGAGACCACTGAGAGACCTGCAGCAGGTTGGAGGACTCGGGACTCGCCGGTATCGAGTTCCTGGAGGAGTTTTGAGCCTTGAGAGAGAAAGAGAGAGAAAGAGAGAGATATTGGCACATGCAGTGATGATTACCACATGTTGTTTACTTCTTCCACAGTCCAACCCAAGCTGCACATTCTCCTGCTCCTCTGTGTTTTCAGCGATGCAGAGCTGATGAATGATTTGAGAAGTTTACAGACTTAACGAGCTTCAGCTCCTCTGTTTTAAAGACATCCTGTTCTCTGTTCTTCAACGTGACAACAAGCTGAATTTGGTTTTAAGATGCTGCTCTCAAAAACATCATGAAGATCATCATACTCTAAGTTTAATCATCACCTAATGAGAGCAGGGAATAATAAAACACAGGTGGACTTACACAGGCAATCTTGAGTAGATGCCAGAACTCTCTCTGTCTCTTGATCTGCATCTGCATCACGGTGTTGTCGGCGTCTTTGATGTTCTCCAGAGTTTTCTCGATGCGAGGGAACAAGTCGATGATCTTCTGTTTGCTGATCAGGATCTTACTGTTGAGGCGAGTTGAAACATTAACACACAGGATGATGAATGTGTCTCTTAGGGTTCTTCATGTGCAGCGTTTTTAAATTTGGGAATACTTTAAAGGGATAGTTCAGTGTTTTTGGAGTGGGGTTGTATGAGTTAGAGGTCACAGACTTGGCCGCGTCTGCAGAGATCTGTCACTGAGCTCACGTTTCTCAGTGAAGAGGCCGAGCTGATCAAATTACTGAAATGTCCCTTTAATAAAGATTACATGTAAAACTCAAGAGTCTAAGAGGAGCTCTTACCTGAGGTGTGTGTACAGGTCTTTGAGGACCTTGTCCTGGTTCTGGACGGTCTGGATGATCGCCTTCACCATCTCAGAGCTGTCGCAGCTCACGTCTGTCTCAGGAGCTGAGAGAGAGGACGACATGTATCAGTTATTTTATTCCTTTTTTTAAATTAAGGAGTTACTTTTTATTAAAATATTCTCACGTGAATGTTTCTTACTTTTGCACTTCATCTTGAGCTGCTTGTAGAGCTCGATCGCCTTTTCTTCTCTGCAATAAGATTTAAATATCCAAAATATCAGAGGCCACGATCACACACATCAGAAGTGTTTTTATGAACCAAAACTCTGAACTCTCTTCCTCTGGACATTAAAACAGCGAGCGCTCTGGATGCTTTTAAAAGTAAACTTAAAGCTGCTGTGAGGAACTTTTGTTTTGTATAGATTCTGGCGCCCCCCTTGTGGACAAAGTGATACCTCTTATCTCTTGTCCTATACATGCAAAAGTAGTGTTTTCAACAAAAGCCTCATCCTGTTGTCTTCAACAGTCAACTTTATCAGGCAATGTGATTCTTTTCCATGAAAACAGTCAAATAGAGGCTGATTCTGAAGCGAGATGTCCATCATCTGGTCTGACACCTACCCCCTCACAGTGGTTTCAGGCATTAAAAACTACAACAGAAGGTGTCAATGTTGCTGCTGATGGACTTGTTTGCTATTGAAGGTCATAAAGAGGCATCAGTATCATTTTCAGTCTGTTTCTCAGCCAGTTCAAAACTCCTCACAGGGCCTTTAAGACTCACCTTTTTAATCTGACTTTTATTTTGGAGAACTTTCCTTTTAGCTCTGGACTGCATTATTACAATTATGAACATTTTTTTAACATCATTTTTATTTATTTTATTTGATTCTATCTTATCATATTTTATGTTTGTATTTATTTTCTGGTATTTATCTGATTTTATTTTATTGATTTAATTATAATTATTTTATTTTATTTTTCAGGTATTTATTTTATTGATTTTAATCCAATCTTTTATTTTCTGGTATTTCTCTGATTTCATTTTATTGATTTGATCGCCCTGATTTTATTTTGAAGTATTTTATGTCCCTCTCTTTTCCACTTTAACCTCTCACTGTTTTCTGTCTCTGTTCTTTTGAGAAGCACTTTGAGCTCCATCCTTGAATGTATGAAAGGTAAATAAAGATGAGTTGAGTTGTTTCAGACAGAGAAGAGCTGAAAACAGCAGCAAGTGGAGGTTTTTTAAAACTACAACATCCTTCTATCATCTATCTGTCTTTGGGCGAGAGTTGACACAGATCAGGGCTAAAATGTGGACGCACACACACACACACACCTAGAGAGAATTTAGAGTGACCAATCAACCTGACGAGGATGTTTTTGGACTGAGGGAGGAAGCCAGAGAGAACCCACACATGCAAACTCCTCAAAGAAAGGAGCTCGAACCCAGCGTGTGACTGCTGCACCACCGTGCAGATCAAAACGACCACAGACCCTTTCAAATACACGTTTGTGTTTTATATTTCTCAGAGGGAGCGACCTCTAAGCTTTGGTTTTGAATCCTGAAGAGATCTGAGAGGACTTTTTGAAACTTGTGAAACACTTCTCTGACAAACTTTAAAAACAAATCAGATGTCAAATATAGGAACCATAAACGATGAGTGTTTTTAGAGAGACATTCTGAAACATCTCTCTCCTTTAAACAAATGAAACATGGGAGACTGCCAATAATGGATGATGGAAGTGAGGTTTTGTAGAGTTGAGCACTCACAGCTGTTCCATCTTGTCTCCTTGCCGTCGAGCGTACGGACTCCTCTGAAGCTCCACAATCTCTGAGTGCAGAGCCATGATCTCATCGTCCAGATGGCTCACCTCTGCCACCTGCAGGACAAACCAGGGATCACACTGAGGCTGCAAACACTGGGGTCTTATAAACATCACCATGTGAATCTTTTAAAAATATGAGTGAGGATCAGAAAACATGGGTGAGAAAAAGAGGAGGTGTGTGTCCTCGCTGGCGGACGAGCGTTACCTGAGCGAAAGCAGCAGCCCGCTCCTCGTTCTCCTGCCAGGCTTTCAGCATCTTCTCCGACGCTGCAGACAAACACACAGACAGCTCATCAAAACAAACACCATCTTGCTCAGTGTTATAAAAATACTCACATATGTAAATGTTCCCCGTCAGAGGGTCACGAACGGAGAGAGAGAAAACAAACAGCTGCCCGTAAACACTCACATATGCCGTAGTGCATCTGATCGCTGTACTTCTCCAGGTCGTACTGGATGCTGCTCTTGAAGAAGTCCAGTTTGGCCTTCAGCTGCTGGGAGAAGCCGAACATGCTGTTCTTACACCGGGTCAGGTTGGTGTTGTAGCGCAGGAGACTCAACCTACAGAGGAAGGAAGGAAGGAGACGATTAAGACTCCCTTCAAGCCTTTCCAACGTGGCACAGACTCAACTTTAGTCTCTCTGTTTTTTTTCCTCTTGTAGTTTAATAAGCGTTAACTCACAGGACTAAAGCATCGCCGGGGGACTGAATGAGCTTCTTCTCCAAAGAATCAACACACTTTGCATCACTTCAGTCTCAGGAAGTCGTAAAGCTTAAAGGCATCGTGCACGAAAACTACAAGGCTGATTTGTCCAGGTGGAAGAGACATCAGGTGGAATATTTGCAGACTAAAATCAGAACCACAAGCTGGTGCAGGGATGGAGATCATGAGTGAGACCACAGACGGCTAACCACTCTGATATCTTTGTTTTAACGTCTACTGATCACATCTTTAGCTTTTTCTCTGCATTTCCTGCAGACTGGAGTGTCCTCAAACACCCCAAACTGAGGAAACATTTTGGGGGTTTGGGGAGGGCATCTTGTTTTCATCTGTCATCTCCTCTGTTGCTTCTACTGCAGAGCAAATCATGTCAAACTGAGGTACAGGTTAGTTTGATAGTTAACAGCCGAGTCTTCTCCTAGGGTTAGGTTAGCATTGTATAGCGGGTAAGGATCCACTGCTACCCACTAAGCTAATTTTCAGACCAATATCAACATTTATTTTAGTTTAAAAGACAGTTATTGTCGCTCCCAGTTATTGCGACAGCCCTCGTCTTTAGGTGCATTTCGATCAAGAGTTCCTGGGTCTTTCAGCCCCAGGACTACTGTACCCGGATCTAAAAGGTTCCTGTGCCCCCATTGTTGTCTGTGTTTCAACCGCGGGCTGAAGTCCCGGGGAGATTGTGCAAATCAGGCCAGTGACATATGGAGGAAAAAAAAGTAAATGCACTACACCACCAGACCAGTAGAGGGCAGTAAAACAAAGACGAATGCCATTCATCACAGATGACACCATAGAAGCAGACTGACAGGCAGGTATCATTATGAGCAACACAACAGTTAGCCTGTTAGCATGAAGAGACTCAGCTGGCGCTGTTTTAGATGGTGCTATATTTCATCAAAGATGGATTCACTGAATCAACACGTGAGAGGAGATAAGCGCGAGTAGCAAAGACGTTTCAACACGGCTTTAAAATCCTTTAGAACTCAAAAAGCCGTGGCAGAGATCAGACGGTGTTTTGGTTCAAACAGCGACCCTGTAAACTGAGAGAAGACTACTGTTACAAGCTGCTAAATCAAGAGAATCACAGCTTCTTCTTTTGAAAAGTACACACACATACAAAAAAGATAGAACAAATAAAAACTAATGAAAGAAAGAGAAATCAAGAGAATCACAGATAGAAAAAACAATGACTGTGAATGTTTTTTGGAAAAATTGAAAAAAAAAAATTTGGAAAAAAAATGTAAAAAAAAGATTTTGAATTTTTTGTTTTGGAAAAAAAAAATGAAAAAAAAAATTGACAAAAAAATAAATTTGAATTTTTTTTTTTGAAAAAAACTGTTTTGAAAAAAAAAATTGAAAAAATTTTTTTTGAAAAAAGAAACTTGACAAAATTTTTTTTGAAAAAAGTTGACCCGGAGCCTGTCGGAATGATACATTTTCCTCATATTTGAAATTTTGCTCCAAAAGCAGAAAAACATAAAAAAGTAAAAACTTTGCACCTGCCGTTAAAAACATGGAAAAAGCAATGAATGAATCAACACGTGAGAGGAGATAAGCGCGAGTAGCAAAGATGTTTCAACACGGCTTTAAAATCCTTTTCAACTCAAAAAGCCGTGGCAGAGATCGGCCGGTGTTTTGGTTTAAACAGCGACCCTGTTAACTGGAGACTCTCAGCTGGATGCATCCCTCATAAACGTCTTTAGACCATCATTAAATATCTGATGAGGATATTTTGAAATCTTAATAAAAACTAAACTAGTTTGCATTCCCAGGAATTCCCTCTGTGTTTCAACAGCTGTGTAAACTCCACAAACACTGACACATTCAGCTGAAGGTCTACAGTTTACAGGGTCACTTTTAAAACCGGAACACCAGGAGGAGAGACCAATCACGGTGGGCTGAGAGAAGACTACTGTTACAAGCTGCTAAATCAAGAGAATCACAGCTTCTTCTTTTGAAAAGTACACACACATACAAAAAAGATAGAACAAATAAACACTAATGAAAGAAAGAGAAATCAAGAGAATCACAGATGGAAAAAACAATGACTGAATGTTTTTAGGAAAATTTGAAAAAAAAAATTTGAAAGAAAAATTTGAACCTTTTGTTTTGAAAAAAAGTAATTTGAAAAAAAAAAATTGAAAAAAAAAATTGAAAAAAAAAATTGAAAAAAAATGTTGAAAAAAAAATTTTGGTAAAAAAAAAATTTTGGTAAAAAAAAAATTGACAAAAAAGTTGACCCGGAGCCTGTCAGAATGATACATTTTCCTCATATTTGAAATTGTGCTCCAAAAGCAGAAAAACATGAAAAAAAGTAAAATTTAAGTGGTTAAGAGGTTAGAGGGTAGAGGTTAACTATCCCTGAACTTAAGTTAGACCCTGGGTCCACCGGTCGAAAGGCACGTAGTTCAGGGGTAAAGTTCCTCTGATTGAAAAACGCCTTCTAATGTGACTCACATAGCCGCCCTCTGTCCCTGGAACAGCCGGCTGTAGTCGTCCTTCAGGCCACAGATGTAGCTCACTGCTTCACCCCAAACCTTCTTCAACACGACCAGGGGGAGCTGAGTTTTGGCTTCTTGCACTGCAAAGGTAAACAAACATTGATGCAGTGTGAGGAGGTCGAACAGAGAGGACGACACAGCTGATATTTAAACACAAAGAGCGTTGAATGCAGTCAGGTAAAAGAAAAACTCCAGCTCAGCGGGGAATACTTTCAGAAACTCACCGATAGTGTTGACTTTATCTGGCAGCTGTCGGGCGCTGAAGGGACCCGAGTACTTGGTGATGCTCTTGTCAAACAGGTAGACGATGTAGCTGTCCCAGCCTCTCTGCACAGAGAGAGGAAAATCACCACTTACACCTCCTGCATGTACTCCGCCTGTCACTCAGAGGGCGACTCAGAGAGTCATAATGTGCACATGCAGCTTTACTCTGCAGCGTTACAGGGACACGTCTCAGGCACACCTCTGGTTTGTAAATTCCAGGGGGAGACGCTAATGTTTGTTTTTATCAGCGGGAGGAAACAGCAGAGAGGGAGAGGACGAGGACAGAATAAACAAAGGTCTGCAGCTGAACTCTGTGTGGGGAAGTAGACAATACCTGGTCTACCTTACTTAAGGATCTAAATTCTCAGAAGACCTTATCTCACCTCAGACCCCCTATAACTTGGACATCAGCACATCCGGATGTAGAAGATGTGGAAGTAAAGGTTTGCAGGTTTATGGTCAGACACCTTTGTATCTTAGAGAGCTCATAGTGCCCCATTACCCCCTCTAGAGCGCTGCTCTCCCAACATGCAGGCCTGCTCATCGTACCTTAAGTCTCTAAAAGTAGTATGGGAGGTAGAGCCTTCAGTTATCAGGCCCCTCTCCTTTGGAATCATCTACCAGTCAGGGTCTGGGAGGCAGACACCCTCTCTACTTTCAAGAGTAGGATTGTAACTTTCCTTTGTCATAAAGCTTATAGTTAGAGCTGGATCAGGCTTGGACCAGGTCTTAGTTATGCTGCTATAGGCTTAGACTGACACACTGGGATCCTGTCTTTCCCTCTCTCTCCTCTCTCTGCCTGTCTCTCACTTTAACTCTTCCTGTCCCATTAAAGTTACTAACCATAGACCTTTCTGGAGTCCCTGAGCTCCCTTGTCTCGTAGGTTCCTCTGAGATTCCTTTTTTGGGTCTGTTATTCTTTCTTTCTTTCTTTCTTTCTTTCTTTCTTTCTTTCTTTCTTTCTTTCTTTCTTTCTTTCCCTTTTCCTTTCATTCCCTATTCCTTCATTCTTTCATTCCTTCTTTCTATCATTCCCTTTTCCTTTCTTTCTTTCTTTCTTTTATTCGTTCCTTCTTACTTTAATTCTTTTCTGCTTTCTTTCCTTCCTCACTTCTCTCGTTTCATCTTTCTTTGTTCTTTCCACGTTTCTTCATCTTTCGTCTCCTTTTCTTATCCCTTCCTTTCCTTCTGTCATTCTTTCACCATTTATTCTCCTCTTTTTCTTTCCTCTCATCTCCCTCTCTTTTCTCTTTTCTTAGACCTTTCTGGAGTCCCTGAGCTCCCTTGTCTCGTAGGTTCCTCTGGATCTCTGCTGCTGTGGACGTGCCAGACTCCAGCTGCTACAACTACTACTATCCGTCTCCCCACTATCATCTCTCTCTCTCTTCATCTCCCTCTATCCCTCCCTCCAACACGGTCTCAGCAGATGTGTGTCTAACATGAGTCTGGTCCTGCTGGAGGTTTCTGCCTGTTAAAGGAAGTTTGTCCTTGCCACTGTAACTTGCTAAATGCTGTAAAGTGCTCTGCTCATGGTGGATTAAGATGAGATCAGACTGAGTCCTGTCTGTAAACTGGGACTAGATCTTATCCTGGTCTTGATGTTGGGTCTTTGTTAATAATAGAACATAGAGTACGGTCTAGACCTGCTCTGTTTGGAAAGAGTCTGAGGAGAACGTTTGTTGTAATTGAAGCTGAACTGACCACTCCGTCGAGGACACACTGCGCAGCGGGCTTCCTGGGATCCAGGGACACTCCCGTCTCCTGCAGCAGCTCCTGGTTCACCACCTCGATCTCGGTCTCGTCCTCGATGCGTTTCTGCAGACTGTGGAGACTTTCCTCAGGAGTCAGCTGGAAGGAGCGGACCTGAGCTGTGGTCATGTTCAGGATGTGGACCACCTGGACAGGAACAGAGGGGAAACGTGAGTGAAGAGGAAAAGGAGACATCTTAAAGATGCTTCCTAAAGATCTGATTCAAACCAGAAATCTCATCATCTGACTTCTGTCCTCAAAAGTTTGACTGTTTCGACTCAAGAGCAGAAACTTGAGTATCATGAACAGACTTTAAAGGAGCAATCAGCGTCCTTTCAGAAAAGACAGCAATCACTTTGAAGAGATTTATGGAAATGTCCTCTGACCCAGATCCATCCGTCTCAGAAACCCTGATTAAAGAGTCGTAGTCTCACCTTCATACTCAGAATCTGCTCCAGCACCTCGAAGCACGCAGGCCTCTTGGCTTCTGAGCTGGGGTTCCCTCCTCTATGGAACGGATCCCATTTTAACATCAGCTGCAGCAGAGTCTCCATCGGCCCACTCAGAGTCCTGAAAAACAGAAATGAAACCACGTTCAAAGAGGGACGCACACCGAGGCTCCGATCTGTTCATATCAGCATTAACGGACAGCTCACCCGCTGAGGTTGTTCGGGTACGGGAGTTTGGTGGAGAACTTGACTTCTCCGTTCAGGTCCTCCACAGCCATGATGTCTTTTGGACCTTTGTTCCTCACTTTGCTCGCCCTGTTGAGGAGAAGAGAGGAGACGTTTGATATAGATCTACTGCAAGACCTTCAGGATTTTAAGCATTTCATATTTCAAAAGAGGTCAAAACAGACTTTCAATAACTTTTACTGATCTTCCAGTTGTGTAAGATGCTTGATTCTGATTGGTCAAAGCCCCTTGATGATGGTTATTAACTTTCACTAACATGAGCAACACAGAGATGAACAATATGGCTAAACTGATAGTTTCCATTAGCACCTTATTGGTCAACAATGTGGCTGAAATGATTGTTTTTGGAGCTGAGGAAGAAAGGTTAAAGGTTACTGCTCTGCTTCAATCTGCAAAGATGAAATGTTCAAACCAAGCCAGAGACCTTGGTGTAGTCTTAGACTCAGACCTTAATTTCAGCAGCCACATTAAGACAATTACAAAGTCAGCCTACTATCCCATAAGAATATATCAAGGATTAAAGGACTCATGTCCAGAAGAACTCGTCCATGCATTTATCTTTAGCAGACTAGACCACTGTAACAGGGTCTTTACAGGACTCCCTAAGAAGTCCATCAGACGACTGCAGCTCATACAGAATGCTGCTGCTCAAGTCCTAACAAGGACCAACAAAGTAGACCACATCACTCCAGTTCTTTGATCTCTACACTGGCTTCCTGTCTGTCAGAGAATAGACTTTAAAATCCTGCTGATGGTTTATAAAGCACTGAATGGTTTAGGCTGATCTGCTGCTACTTTATGAACCACCTGGACCTCTGAGGTCATCAGGTACTGGTCTGTTATCAGTCCCTAGAGTCAGAAGGAAACATGGTGAAGCAGCGTTTAGTCATTATGCTCCACATATCTGGAACACACTCCCTGAAAGCTGCAGGTCTGCTCCAACTCTCACCTCTTTAAAATCAAAGACTCAGACTTTTTTATATACCACTGCCTTCCTAGCTTAGCTTATTTTAAGTCTCTTTAAATGAACATTTTAAATTTACTTTTAATATATTTCTAATTTTCCTGCAGGCTACAGACACTTTCATCTTGGATCCTGTAATATGATCAAGGAGCAGAGCAGGTGAGAGAAACTTAAGGTTAGAGATCTCTACACAGAAACTTAAACCCTGAGTGGTGGTGACGACAGCAGCAGGGTTCAAAGTTGTGACACTTGTTTATTTTTAAAGGTGTGTGAACCGCAGAGCTCACAGAAGGAGAGCTGAATGAGGACAGTTTCATGTTAAAGGGAGTTTTAGATCTTTGTGTCCTCGTTTGACTCGATGTGACGGCGAGAAGAGGAAATCATCCTCAACACCAGATAAACAGAAAGAATGTGAAGGGTCGGGAGTCTTCATTCACCCTGCGAGCAGAGAGCTGCTTCACTTCCTGAAGGTGTTGATGAGCTGCCAAACCACAATAACTAACCTCTTGCTTTCATTACACCTGCACGCACCTGTCTCCTCCCCCTCACACTGTTCTCTTTCCTCACATCTCACACTTCCCTCAAACGCTGCCGCAGACTGGAGAGGTGAGTCCAGGTAACGTGAGTTTGCTTAAGTCTTAAATAAGCAGCTGAATCCATCAAACAGTTCACGTCTGGGGAAATTAAACAGCTCTGCACAGAGTAGATGCATCAGAGTGCTTTGTTTATCAGGTCATCTTACCACTGCACAGGCTGGAGGTTGTGCAGGAATGGACGGAAACCACAACTGCATTCAAAGATCATCGTGCCAAAGCTCCAGTAGTCGACCGTGACGGTGTACGGCTTGTTTTCAAAGAGCTCTGGAGCCTGCAGAGAGAAAATGCAGCTTTTGATCATGCATTTGATTATTTTTACTTTTCATCCTGCTTTCAGGTAAAGAAAATCCCAGATAAGGAGGAAGGAATTGATGAAATAAAGCAAGGTGCATCTGATTCACTCGTATTGCTCACCAGGTACTGAAGTGTGCCGACGAAGGAGGTGCACAGACTCCCCTGGTCCAGGTCTTTAGCGTAGCCCAGGTCAATAATTTTGTGGACCAGCTGCAGAAGAAAGGAGAGGAGAAGGTGAGACCGATTCCTCGGAGGCAGAACATATATATATTTTAATATCTGTCTTTTATCATTTTCATTATCATTATTTCATTTCTTCTCCTATTTATGTTCTATTTTAAATTATTATACTTATATATTTTTTAAAATATTAACCTACTTGTTTTGTATTATTTTCATTATTACTATTTTTTTTAATTCGATGTATTTTCTATTTTAAATTATAATTTTAATGTTTTTACTTTTTAAAATACTAAATAGATTTTTTTTTTAATCATTTTCATTATAACTGTTTTCTTTTCTTCTCTTATTTATTTTATTTTTTTAATTTTTGTTATTATTAGTCTGTTTTTTAATAATTCTCCTATTCATGTTGCATTATTTTCATTATGACTATTTTATTTTTTCTATTTATTCATTTTCTATCTTAAATTACAATTATAATGTTTTTATTTTTGTTTAATAATAACCAGTATTTTTTTAATATTATTTATATTATTATGATTCTCTTTTTTTCTCCTATTTATTTATTTTCTATTTTAAATTATTATAATAATTTATTTATTTTTCATACTAACCCGTGTATTTTATCTTAATTTAATTATTATGATTTTCTTTTTTTCTCTTATTTATTTATTTTCTATCTTAAATGATTATATTTGTTATTATCTTTTTTTGCATTAATTAATTAATTAATTAATTAATTAATTAACTTATCTACCAACTTTTTTTGTTTTCAAGTCATTCAGCATATATCTGGGTATTGTTTGCTTGTATAATATATAAGCTGTATATTCAAATCTTGCAATATTTTATGCACAATCTCAGATGCCTTAATGTACATTTTCTCCTCTATCAATTATTTTGACTATTTATTTTAAATAAAAACATTTTTTACTTGATCTTCTGTACATTACGTGTAAAACTTCAAATAAACAACACACACACAGAACAAAGACGAGTTGGATCACCTTCCCGTTGATGTCTTGCAGCACTATGTTTTCAGGTTTCAGGTCTCTGTGGATGATCTTGTTTTCGTGCAGATACTGGATACCAGAACCTGGAGCAGAGACGGAGGTTAAACTGGATGCAAAGAGACGTGTGTGAATGGATACGCTGCAGAGAGAAAGACAGTGGACGTACCAACATCGTTGAGTAACGAGAGCACTTCACTCTCTTTCAGGCCGCAGCAGTTTTCAGGTTTGCTCAGCATCTGAAACCCAAACGAGGGAAATCAATCTACAGAGCACGACACTCGATGTGCAGGAGGGACAGCATCCCAGACTTTAAAGGTGACATATCATGCAAAATTGACTTTTTAATGGTTCTTTACCTAAAATATGTGTCCCTGTCTACAAACCCCCCGAGAATGAAAAAAATCCATTCTGCCCCTGTTCTGATTTCTCCACCTTTCTGTAAATGTGTGTGAAACGAGCCGTTTCAGACTTCCGTGTTTTTGTTACGTAACAACAATATCCGGTCTGTCACGGAGTCAGAGCTCGGAGCTTGTTCAGCCCATAGACTGTATAAAATAGTACTGAATCCCCTCCCCCGTTTTTCATTCCCTGCACAAATGTGTGCTAACAAGGAGCTTAGGAGGGAGGCATGCTAGTTGTAGGCTGTCTTAATAAACACAAAGGTCGGTTTTACTCCCCACGTCTGCAGATTTGAAGATCTAGTGGATGATTTTTATTTGTCATGGATAAGTGCTAGCGCTAATTAGCATAGCCACATAGCTATATGTTCATAGCTGTAGCTGTAGCTGTAGCTGTAGCTGTGTACCATGACACACGTCGACATACTGACAAATAAAACAACAAGAAACACTAAATCTGTGACCAATCCTTCATAAAAGGCCCTGCTGCCTTTCTGGCAGAGGTCGGTTTTACTCCCCACGTCTGCAGATTTGAAGATCTAGTGGATGATTTTTATTTATCATGGATAAGTGCTAGCGCTAGTTAGCATAGCCACATAGCTACATGTTCGTAGCTGTGTACCAAGACACACGTCTACATACTGATAAATAAAACAACAAGAAACACTAAATCTGTGACCAATGGTTCAGAAAGGTCCTGCTACAGGCGCCTCTCCGTCAGGATCAGATTCAGAGGGTTGAAGTAACGTGATCTCTGAGCAGCCGTGTATATTCAGCCAACATGTAAACATTAGATCAACGTGCTGGAGAGCTGAGGCACATCCACTTCCGGAGGGGGCGTGGTCAGAGGGAAAACAGAGTGTTCTGATGAGGAATGAAGAAGAGGACTTTTCAGGCAGACCAAAATCTGATTTCAAAGTGTTTTTTTGAGCATAAACTTTAAAGACATGTTTTTGGGACCTCTTAGACCAATATATATTGATTAAAAAAGCATGATATGTCCCCTTTAAACTTTACAAACTGAGCTTCCATGCCAAGTTACCACAAAGGAGAGAAACTGAGACAGAAGAAGGAGCGTGACGGAGAAATGGATCAGAGATGCAGGAGAACGTGACTGGTGTGTGTGATAGAGACACTCCTTTACGACTGAACTTTGGCCGGTGAGCTGATCTCTCTATCTCTGCAGCTGTGAGGAAATCTAATGCTTTAACTTCTCAGCATGCCCGGTGATAAAACCCTGACAGATGACTTTCCTAAATGTGGATGTCTTCGTGTTCTCCTCTCTGTGAGCGCTCACCTTCCTCAGGTCTCCTCTCGAGCAGTACTCCATGGCCAGCAGCGGGAGATCATTCAGGGCTATGTGCTTCATTTCATCCGGGACATCTCGAGCTGTCACGACGTTTATGTGATTCAACCTGGACCAGAGAAAAAGCAGCGTCTACAACAGAGCTTCGCGAGCATGGTCGTGATATCAGGACGTGTATTTATGAAGTCTCCAGGAAGAGAACATGAATAAAAAATAAGACAAACTTTTTCATGATCTGGATCTCTCTGCTCCATCTGTCCTTGTTTCTTGCTGTGAGCTCCAGACGGCACATTTTCACAGCTAGCTTCTCGTTTGTTTCCTGCAGAACAGAAAACAGAACCTCAGTTGTTTAATCAGCACATAAAAAAACACGCCCCAGGAATAGAAGTTGTTGTGGAGTTTAGGTGGAGCTCTTTCTTTAGACTTCTTCATAAACTGTCTAGACAAATAAAGAGCGTGTCAGAGGGCAGGATGGACCACACCCTCTTGATCTGCCCTTCACTGAATACCCGACCGATAACGACTCCACCAGCCAGAGGATGGACTCAACATCTCACCGAGCTCTTCAATCACAGACACAGTAACTCATTTACTCACTCTAAGAGTCTCTTCAGTCAGAGATGAATTACTGGGATGATGTCAGACATTCAAATGGAAAGACTCAGGCTCCCGTGTCTTCTGGATGCTGGGCACATTTTCACCTCCCTGGGATGAAATCTCTCTCTGCTACTCTTTCATCCTCCCTGTCAGAGACTCAAAGCACGGCAGTGTTAAAGCTCCTGTGAGGGACCTTTGGTTTGGTGACCCTTCTGGACATAGCTGCACTTTTAACTGATGGTATTTGTCTTGTACGTACGCATGTTGTGTTCTTTAACGAATACATACACTCCTGAAAGTGACAAAAACATTTCAAGAGCCCCTCACAGCAGGAAGACTTCCCTCTCAAACAGGAGGGTAGGGGTCAGGGTCAGGATTTCAGGAGGCAAGATGTGACGCTGCGGTGGATAAAGCAACAGAATCTGATCAACGCTGTGATGCAAATATCTTCATCGCTTATCATGTTCGGGGTCAAGAAGACTGGAGTCTATCTGAGCTGTCATTTGACATCTTACATCCTGAACAGAGACAGATAACCTTCCATTCACACGCTCACATCTACAAGCAATTAAGAGCGACCAATCAACCTGGTGACGTGTTTTTCTGAAAGGCTCCTGCCCGACTGATGTGAATATAACCCTCAACAAATGAGTGGAAGAAAACATGCTGAGGGATGCAGAAGAGTATGAAGCAGCTTCTTTATGTCCACATTTGGGCTTTAAACATCATCAACCCCACTAGGGATGAGCATTTCAATCAGAAAGACACTCGATCGTCACTGCTAACTTATCGCTGATTATTCGATTAGTCCCAACCTCTCCTGCAGACATGAGGAGAGAGAGACCCGTTTAAAGGCTGTTGTTACTGACTGCACTGAGCAGAGATATGAACTAATGTAATACCCGGCCTTAACACAAAGAGTGACACAAAAGAGTGAAGGAAGGGACTGGTTCTCAATTGAGTGGGTCAGCTCACCTGCACGCCGGTCTGCCAGAGTAAACTGGCCGGCGTGGCGGTGAGTGGCGAGCCCAAGCTTTCACGTTGAGTTCAAGTTTTCTTTTTGTTTGGCTGGGTTCAGTTTAAAAAGCTACGTACTGGTTCTCCAAAAGGTTCATGGGTCTCCCTGTGGTTGAGTCTGTCATGCGTCCTGATCACATTAGTCACGTGATGCTGACCAAGCACCTTTTTGGGGCGCACCTCAGGAAAAGGGTGCGTTTTAAAGTGTCAGACAAACCAGTAAATGACGTCCAAGACCAAGTTCCTCCCAGAAGTGTTTGCGTTTTTCTCCAGTTCTGACAGAGTCACACAATTTTTAAGATATGCTTTCTTATGTTCTCTGAAATGTTATTATGGACGTTTTCTTGCTATAATAACTTGAGGTTAGAACAAAAAAAACACATTACAGATGAGATTAAAAGTCACATGAACTATCTGATTTGTTATTATTGAACGATTATTCAATTACTCCAGTAACACCACTTCCACCAGATCCGCTGCGGTCCGGCTCCGTGCTCAGTGCAGGACCGCCGGACAGCTGGAGTCATATGACCGAGGTTTCCCCGCAGTAATCACTGAATCAAGGATTCTCCTCCTCCTCCTCCTCCTCTCCTAATCCATGTTGTCTTTCTGGTCCTCTGAAAACCTCTGACCTGTTGACTCCAGGCCTGGCTCCGCTCATCATGACTTTGGTTTGTTGTTGTAGTTAAGTGAAATACGATCTGGTGATAACACAGAGTGTTTTATTCTGAAAATTAACCGGATGTTTTCATTTTGTTTTGGTGAAACCTGACTTCCTGTCCCGCTCCATCTGCTCTGTTGAGATTGTGTCGTGCTCCGGCATCCGGCACAAATAGAAGTCTTGTGTATCTGATCCGGAGGGCTCCGACCTGCTGCATCAGAGACGCAGCAGGAACGCAATGGAGTGGATCCAGTGGAAGTTAACACATTGACTAGAATAGAAACCTATCAGATCTGGTGCCGTGACGGATCGACTCACCCTGACTTCTTGTAGAACAAGTGAGTGTGAAAACTTGCACACATGCACATTTCGGGACATTATCAGGAGTATAATGAACGTGTGAAAACAGCTTTACAGGATCTAAAAATGACCCAACAGTTGTTCTGCAGCTTACTGTAATCACATCGTATGTGACCTACCGCAGTTTCAGACACAATCCATCTAAATGCTGATGGTGTGCTTTGCTTTTTCAGGTCATAAAGAGGAATCAGTGTTCATTGCTGTCTGTTTCATGACCTGCTAAAACCTCCTCACGAGGGCCTCAAGGTTCTGCATGACTTGCTGCTCTGTATCTGTCGCCAACCTAACATAACCTTTGTTTACCTCTGGTTTTCTTTCTGTTTTCTCTCAAACACTTCCAGTTAGAGTGATGATAGTCCTCCCCTGGTGTTTTATTGGAGTTATGTTTGATAAACTTCAAATCCTAACCCAGCTGAGCCCTTCATCCCAGTAGGAAGTAGGTGCAGTGGTGTATTTGTCATAACCTAGTACCCATTTTTAAGTCTTTCTGAATGAGTGATGTGTCCCATGTGTGCAGTGACAGGCCTGTAAACTCACATGATGTTGGTAGAGGTAAACATGAGCGAATCCGCCCATCCCCAGCCTCTCCTTCACCTCCCAGTCTCCGCAGTTCTGGTTCTGTCTGAAGGGAGGTTTCTCCATTGTTGTGTCGCAGGCTGGACCAACGAATGACACAGAAACAACGTGATTACAACCAGCAACAACACAACAACACAGACACACACATACATATCACTCAAACTCATTAAACAGCTTCTGTTTGTGAAGTTTTATCAATCAAAACACGAGTCTGAACTGAAGGAGGGGGGATGCGGCTACATCCTGGAGCAGATGCCTGGCTAACGTCAGATTACAGTGATCCAGCACAGTAACGTCATCTTATGGGGGTAATTTAAAACACATAGGGTTCATATAATCTTTAAAGTGTCCTGTTGATGAAGGTAAAGTCAGAAACACACACATTACAGACATGTTGTTCATTCCACTGTACTCGCTCACAGGCTACATTACAGGAGCTGGTGAGGCTTCCAGGAAGTAGACGGCCCCCCGTTTGAGATTAGCTCTCCAGCATAAGGACACGGAGGCTCCCACGCGCTCAATGTTCGTGTCAGTGGACGTGTCCACTCTGAGCCTCGAGTTAAAGAAGGTTAGAGACTTACTTCGTGTTTCTATGAAGGTGTCATGGGCCGGTCACTGTGTGAATAACCGTTGCTGTCTGCCTTGTTGTTTTCGGTTCAATGCAGCACCGTGAGAATGTGTACTTTCCTGCGTGACGTCATCACGCACCCCGGCGGAGAAACCGAAACGAGGGCGCGTTCAAGAACAACAACAACGTCAACGTTCGAGACTGTTCATAAATCACAAACAGGGGGTTTCTACAGAGAGGTTACATGAATGTTCACAGTCATAGAGAGATATCAGGGACACAAAGAGAGGCTGTGAGAGGGGGGATAAATTTAGTTTGTACAGATATGAAGAAGACAGCTGCCCCCCTGGTGCAGAAAGTCCAGAGTGATGAAACAAAACAGTAAACTCTGATGTTACAAAAGGTTACAACAGATCCGCTTTATCAGTGTTATGTTTCACAAGATGCACAAATCAAAATACATCTAATATTTTGCATTTTTCATAGATATATTTATTATTTTATTTTCTGTAAGGGAAGATTTTTTTTTTAATTCTTAGATTCAGAATTAATAAAGTCATAATTGTAGAGTTCTGACTTTAAAGGTCCTGTGAGGAGTTTTGAACTGGCTGAGAAACAGACTGAAAATGATACTGATGCCTCTTTATAACCTTCAATAGCAAACAAGACCATCAGCAGCAACACTGCCACCTTCTCTATTGTCATTTTAATGCCTGAAACCGCCCTGGGGGGGTAGGTTTCAGACCAGATGATGGACATCTCGCTTCAGAACCAGCCTTTATTTGACTGTTTTCATGGAAAATAATCACATTTGCCTGATAAAGTTGACTGTTAAAAAACAACAGGATGAGGTTTTTGTTGAAAACACTACTTTTGCATGTTTAGGACAAGAGATAAGAGGTATCGCTTTGTCCACAAGGGGGCGCCAGAATCGATACAAAACAAAATTTCCTCACAGCAGCTTTAATCTAAGAATTTAAATAAAATAAAAACAAACCTTAAAAATTGTTTTTTCGCTGCCCTCTAAATTTTTTAATTTAATCTCACAATTTCAATTTTTAATCTTAAAATACTTTTTTCAGACTTTTGAAACTTTATTTACAGACTTTATTTTTTCACCTGCTGTGGACAGGATACAGGAGAGCAAGACTGAACTAACTGGTGAAGAAGGCCAGCTCAGTCCTGGACCCTGTGGAGGTGGTGGCTGACAGGAGAATTATGGCCAAGCTGTCGTCTCTGATGAACATTTCTTTTCTATATATATTCTTGTTAAATTCTTGTTCTGTACACCTTCTTGTTTGCTTCTGTAACTCCATGAATTTCCCTGTTGTGGGACGAATAAAGGAGTATCTTATCTTAATCCTGTTCTGTAGTTTGTGGTATATTTGTATTGTGTGTAAAACTTTGCAGATAAAACAACAACTCATTTTAAGATTTTGGGGGCTTGTTTATCTCTCTGGTTTATCACCTCTTTCTTACCAACTCTCTGTAAATGTTTGAGAATCAAGGAAATGTATTGCTGTCATTTTGAAAGTGGCAAGGCAACTTTATTTGTATAGTGCATTTCACACACGAGGGCAACTCAATGAGCTTTACATTAAAACATTAAAAGCATTGGAAACATTCAGACAAGCACAAAAGAGCACAATTAAAATGCATTTTAAAAAAGTTAAAATAATCTAAGATAGGAAGGCAGTGGTAAATAAAAAGGTCTTAATCTTTGATTTAAAAGAGGTGAGAGTTGGAGCAGACCTGCAGCTTTCAGGGAGCTTGTTCCAGATATGTGGTGCATAATGACTAAACCCTGCTTCACCATGTTTCGTTCTGACTCTTGGGACTGAAAGCAGACCAGTACCTGATGACCTCAGAGGTCCAGGTGGTTCATACAGTAGCAGCAGATCAGCCTAAACCATTCAGGGCTTTATAAACCATCAGCAGGATTTTAAAGTCTATTCTCTGACAGACAGGAAGCCAGTGTAGAGATCAAAGAACTGGAGTGATGTGGTCTACTTTGTTGGTCCTTGTTAGGACTTGAGCAGCAGCATTCTGTATGAGCTGCAGCCGTCTGATGGACTTTTTAGGGAGTCCTGTAAAGACCCCGTTACAGTAGTCTAGTCTGCTAAAGATAAATGCATGGACGAGTTTTTCTGCATCCTGCTGAGACATGAGTCCTTTAATCCTTGATATATTCTGAAGGTGATAGTAGGCTGACTTTGTAATGGTCTTAATGTGGCTGCTGAAATGAAGGTCTGAGTCTAAGACT
Organism: Notolabrus celidotus; assembly: GCF_009762535.1. NCBI lineage: Eukaryota > Metazoa > Chordata > Actinopteri > Labriformes > Labridae > Notolabrus > Notolabrus celidotus. The sequence continues at coordinate 29,852,819 of NC_048289.1, forward strand.
ACACCAAGGTTTCTGGATTGGTTTGTACATTTCATCTGTGCAGATTGAAGCAGAGCAGTAACCTTTAACCTTTCTTCCTCCAAAAACAATCATTTCAGTTTTTTCTTTAACTGAAGAAAATTCTGGCTCGTCCAGTCATTGATTTGTTCAATGCATTTATTCGGCATTTGTATGGGACTATAATCCCCTGGTGATATGGTGATGTAAATGTGTGTCATCTGCATAGCTGTGGTATTTTAGTTTGTTTTCACATTCTTGCCTGATATAGGATTTAAGCTACTCAACACCATCAGGGATGCTGTGTGTGGATGTAGCGATAGACTGTGATTTCCACTAAAGAGTTATGTCTGTTTTTAATGCAGTGACTTCCACTACAGAGTCATTTCTGTTTTTAATGCAGTGACTTCCACTACAGAGTCATTTCTGTTTTTAATGCAGTGACTTCCACTACAGAGTCATGTCTGTTTATAATGCAGTGACTTCCACTACAGAGTCCTGTCTGTTTTTAATGCAGTGACTTCCACTACAGAGCCATGTCTGTGTTTAATGCAGTGACTTCCACTACAGTCATGTCTGTTTTTAATGCAGTGACTTCCACTACAGAGTCATGTCTGTGTTTAATGCAGTGACTTCCACTACAGAGTCATGTCTGTTTTTAATGCAGTGACTTCCACTACAGTCATGTCTGTTTATAATGCAGTGACTTCCACTACAGAGTCATGTCTGTTTTTAATGCAGTGACTTCCACTACAGAGTCATGTCTGTGTTTAATGCAGTGACTTCCACTACAGTCATGTCTGTTTATAATGCAGTGACTTCAACTACAGAGTCATGTCTGTGTTTAATGCAGTGACTTCCACTACAGAGTCATGTCTGTTTTTAATGCAGTGACTTCCACTACAGAGTCATGTCTGTGTTTAATGCAGTGACTTCCACTACAGAGTCATGTCTGTGTTTAATGCAGTGACTTCCACTACAGAGTCATGTCTGTGTTTAATGCAGTGACTTCCACTACAGAGTCATGTCTGTTTTTAATGCAGTGACTTCCACTACAGAGTCATATCTGTTTTTAATGCAGTGACTTCCACTACAGAGTCATGTCTGTGTTTAATGCAGTGACTTCCACTACAGAGTCATGTCTATGTTTAATGCAGTGACTTCCACTACAGAGTCATGTCTGTTTTTAATGCAGTGACTTCCATTACAGAGTCATGTCTGTTCATAATGCAGTGACTTCCACTACAGAGTCATGTCTGTTCATAATTCAGTGACTTCCACTACAGAGTCATGTCTGTTTTTAATGCAGTGACTTCCACTACAGAGTCATGTCTGTGTTTAATGCAGTGACTTCCACTACAGAGTCATATCTGTTTTTAATGCAGTGACTTCCACTACAGAGTCATGTCTGTTTTTAATGCAGTGACTTCCACTACAGTCATGTCTGTTTTTAATGCAGTGACTTCCACTACAGAGTCATGTCTGTTTTTAATGCAGTGACTTCCACTACAGAGTTATGTCTGTTTTTAATGCAGTGACTTCCACTACAGAGTCATGTCTGTTTTTAATGCAGTGACTTCCACTACAGAGTCATGTCTGTGTTTAATGCAGTGACTTCCACTACAGAGTCATGTCTGTTTTTAATGCAGTGACTTCCACTACAGAGTCATGTCTGTTTATAATGCAGTGACTTCCACTACAGTCATGTCTGTTTATAATGCAGTGACTTCCACTACAGAGTCATGTCTGTTTTTAATGCAGTGACTTCCACTACAGTCATGTCTGTTTATAATGCAGTGACTTCCACTACAGAGTCATGTCTGTTTTTAATGCAGTGACTTCCACTACAGAGTCATGTCGGTTTTTAACGCAGTGACTTCCACTACAGAGTCATGTCTGTGTTTAATGCAGTGACTTCCACTACAGAGTCATGTCTGTTTTTAATGCAGTGACTTCCACTACAGAGTCATGTCTGTTTATAATGCAGTGACTTCCACTACAGAGTCATGTCTTTTTTTAATGCAGTGACTTCCACTACAGAGTCATGTCTGTTTTTAATGCAGTGACTTCCACTACAGTCATGTCTGTTTATAATGCAGTGACTTCCACTACAGAGTCATGTCTGTTTTTAATGCAGTGACTTCCACTACAGAGTCATGTCTGTCTTTAATGCAGTGATTGACTCAGGAGCTTTAATGTTGCATCTGGTTGAAATGAAGCAAAGCCAATCGACAGAGTGAGGCAAAAGTAACAATGAAGTTTAGTGGACCACAGGTACCTTTAAGGATTTAGTTTATTTCTCCCGTCTTCCAGTAAACGTGACATTCAACACAAAATGTCTTGACACAGGTAACCTTCAAAAACACTTTTATTTTCATCTTCTGCCTCTCAAAGTGAGCGGCTCACAAACAACATTTCCTTGGTGAGTTTTAAACAAGGCAGTGACACATGTAGCTCACTGTGCGTGTAGCATAAAATGAACATTGCCTCACTGAACCTGCACCAGTCTAAAAAACACTGAGACGGATCAGATCAGACCTCTACGTGTAAAAAGATTCGTTTGAGCTGGCTCGATTCTCTAAAACAACAACAGCATACGACAGCGTTAAATATATCCACTTCCTTCGTTCACATTGAGAGAAATCAAAACAAAAACAACAAAAATGACCATGAGCTCAAGGACAGGAAAAAAATGTTGACCTATTTTATATATTAACCCTTCATTTAATACTTTAACCATAATATAAATGAACGCAGGCCGTAATATCTCATGCTTTATTTACATTCAGAAATGAGGTGGACAGAACAGTTTGTCCAGACGGCTGCAGACATGCACTGCGGCTTTAACGGAGGTAAATCCTGCAGCCGTGAACGCACACAGAACCACAGGGTGACTTTCACATGAGCATCGCACAGCCGTCACCAGGGGAACCAGACATTTTCATGCTAACCGATGCTGTGGAGATCCTGCAGCTGCTCTTTGATGTAAGGGAGTGGAGACAACACATGGAAGGGGGAGGAGGGGAGGGGAGGACCTTGGAGACTCTGTCAAGGTGGAGCTGCCTCCCTTTCTATAAGACATCCATCCATACTGTACAGAGAGTATGGAGCCTGCGCCCAAAATACCCGTCACATGCTGTCGGGTCAGGTTGTTGCACTATTTGGAGGTGAATTGAAAACTATGAAACTATAGAGGAATAGTTTTGTCGTAAAATGTCAAAAGAAAACTGTTCAGTCAGTTTTAATGACGGACAAAAACAACAAATCCTTGAATCTAAGTCGCTGAAAGCAACAAAAATGTGACTATAAGGAATCAATAATGTCAGCGACAGTTACAACAGGATTCTATTTTAGTCTCCAGGTAAATAAACATCACTTTTGAGATCCTCCTTCTTAACTGCAGTGTGATTTAAACCCCGAGAAAGCCAATGAGAATTCCTGCTGTGAGGACCCTTCAGTGTGTTGATTTTGGCGCCCCCTGTGGGCAAAGATGTGCATCTCATCCTAAACATCCTAAGGTTTTTTTTTTTTCTCACAAAAATCTCATCCTGTTTTCTTTTTAATCTTTCTTCACTGACTGTGAAGCCCAAATAGTTATAACTCCCCCTACTGGCTGGCTGCAATATCACCTATAAGCCCCGCCTCCTCCATGTTGACAGATGGGGCAAGGATCAAACTTTAAAATGAAATTATACATCAAACACATTCTTCCTACTCGTGGTTTCTCCAGATTAATTTTGGTCTTATCGTGCTAATTCATGCTAAATATTCTGGGAAGTTTTGCTAAGTTAGATATTTGATGTGATTGATTGACAGCTCTGTGAACCAATGAGAGCTCCTGCAGCGTTCTTTTCCAGATTGGCGGGAAAAACGTGTTTCAAGGAAACGTGTTATTGTTCGTAAAAAGGGGGGCGACATCAGCCCACCAGCTTCTGTGCAAGCGTTAGCTCCACTAGCGTGATATGTCAGCGAGGTTAAGGTGTCACATGTCACAGTGGGAGGAGCATGGAGGCGTGGTATCCAGGTTAAAGCTCCTTTGAGAAGTTTTTTACTGGTTGTAAAACAGATTAAAATTCAAACGTCTGCCTCTTTACTAGCTACGAGAGCAAACCACATCATCAGCATGAAGAGCGACAATTTATTTAATGTAATTATTAATGCCTGAAATCGCTGTGAGGGGGTAGGCGTCAAATTAGATGATTGACAACACTCAAGAAACAGCCTTTCTTTACATTTTGACAACAAATAGTCACACAGGATGAGATTTTTTTGTCAGAAAATGCTACTTTAGGTTGTACAGTACAAGACTAGAAAAGTGATATGACGCACATCTTTGCCTACAGGGGGCGCCAAACCAGAAGTTGCTCACAGGAGCTTTAAAAAACAGTCACTGGGTATGACTCCTGCCTCCTTCCTGTTGTTGTTTGTGGTCTTCTTTGCTTTTGTACGTCATAAAGAGGCTTCACTGTCAATTTTAACCTGCTTCACAACCAGAAAACTCCTCCTAGGAGCTTTAATGAAATAAAACCATCAAAGTTTGACTTTAATGAGTAAAAATGGCTGAAATTAATTTAATTTGTCAAGACTGGTTGTAGCTTGAGTAACAAGATCTCCATAAAGGAACATAAATGATTGTTTGGTCTGATATTTAGATTTTAATCCTGAATGAAAGTCCTCTCTGTCCCCTCAGAAGCCCCTGATTGGTGCTCCACATGAGTCTGTGTGCTCTCTGACAGTTTGGCCACATTATACACGGCAGAATCAAACATTAGTTACAAACACAGAGCTATAATGAAAAGTCACATGACCAGGATGTCAGCTATGGCAATGATGTATCCATAATCTTTCCTAGCAGTGGAGTTGAAGGAGAAGAACGACAGGAAGGAGGGTGCAGATGAGTTCAGCTGCAGGGGATGATTATTTTCATGAAGAACAATCATTTGTTTGGCAAAAACACCAGAAAGAAGTGAAAAAATGGCAGTATAAATGTCTTTGAATTGCTATTTTTGTGTCTCATTAACAGTCCCAAACCTTAAGATTTTCTGGTTTAACATCACGTACGACGAGAGATGGAGAGAAACGCTCTGATTGATTGGCTTCTGCAGGCAGGACGTGATCCAGAGGCAGCCTGAAGATTACATGACCCCCCTTCTCAAAAATTAACAAAGCCCACATTCAAAGGATGAAGAAACAACATGGAACAGTCACAGCATGCACACGCCAACACACACATACAGCAACACACACACACATGAAAACACACACACTCACACATTGACATCCAGAGTTAATAATACAAACAGCTCTTGTCTGGTTTAGCCCTGCAGTTTCCATCCCCCGGCCTCAGCTGAGCGGGCGATGCCATGCATATTCACTGCAGGTGCAGCAGGTGTGATTATGGCTGAAAAAACTGAACAGCTCCCCCTGCTGGTCAGACACTGGCGCTGCAGCTGTTCAAGGTGTTAAAGCCTGAGTAGAGGATGGCTATACATCGATGATGCTATGAGGTGTGTATGGCTACCAAAATCTGTGACGCCCCTCGTCTACGTTCTTTTTCTTCTTCATGCGTTTCCACAGTTTCAAACCTGATCCCTTTAAAGTCATGCTAGTTCACAGCGAACCATGCTCCGCCTGTGGAAAACGTTCCTCTTTTTACAGCTTCGTCCTCTGCCATCTTTTCTAATGCATCGTACTAATCTCTGATAGGTTCATACGCTTCACTTTAATACCCATAATATGCTGATCTATTAATGCCATGTAAGAAAAGAAGACATGACTCTTGTGTAGCGCGTTTTGGACTCGTACTTAATGCTTCTTCACAACAGTGTACTGAATATATTGTAAATATACTTTGTCGTCATATGTCCTACAATATAATGGTGCATTATATATATACAACATATCCTGGATGCTTACAAAGAGTATGGGTAACATAGTTCCTTTTACAATATTCATCATACACTTGACATACACAGGTGGAATAAGGTTCAACATCAACAAACGGCTGTAAAATACTGTAAAAATACTGAAAAAACAAGAACATTCAGGGTCTGCCTGGTGAGTGGGTCTAAATGAGAGGATATAGGTACAGACATGTTGGGTTTATGGCACCGGCATGAAGAGAAATGACCCCACAGAGGACGACTCTTGTCCTCAAAGCAGTAAAAGGCCTAAAAGAAGCTGTGCTGGATGCAGGCATGCGGATCACTGAGAAAACAAACTCTCAGCCAAGAAATAGAAAGAGAACAGAAGCACAACCACGGGGACAGAAGCAGAAAGAGATCGCCTGTTCAAGTAGAGCAACAAAAAAAAAAATCTCTTGATGAGATGCAGTTACATCGCTGCACATCAGGAGCAGCTTCTACTGATGTTTCTGCCTCTGACCGGCACACCACCAGCGATAGAGAGGAGAGGAGAGACCAGTCGACGCCGTCTCGTCACGTCGGTATCCTGCAGCCGCGCCCTTCAGCATCACACGTGGTGCCCAGTCTTCATACCACCGTGAGTGAAGCGGAGCAAAAGCTGTAACGTCCTGCTCCTGTGTGGAATGTGAACACACCACGGGGATGTGGTTTAAAAAAAAAGGAGCTGGAATGTAATGGCTCCATAAGACCTGGTGATGCTTTCAAGGTCCTGCAGCGCTCACACATCAAACAAACCATCAGTTGTCTAAAATGTGATGTTTTAAAATATTTGGTCCCAGAACTGAGTGGAAAAAGTCAAGATAAAGGTGGGAGAATGTTTCTGGTTGGAGAGGTGCCTTGAAAGAATGAAAGAAGAGAAACGTAAAGGATGCTGGATGTTCCTTCGTGTGTGGTGTTCAGGTTTTTGAGCACCATCTTTCTCTGTTTCACGCTGCAGATCAGTCTGCTGCTGCTGCACCCAGCGTCCGCTCTCAAAGACACCTCGTCTCTGCACGTGTGTGACCTTCCCACCTCCTGCACCAACATCCTGGCTGCTGTTTCCCTGGCAGCCCTCCTCTGGTAGACGAGAAGATTGGGGTGCCGGGTGGGGCGTTGTGGTCGGGGGAGGGCGTGGGGGTAGACCCTCACTCCTGCTCCCCCTTCAAGCAGAGCTCCAAAGCCTCCTGGATCTCAAATAAAAACCTGTGCAGGGAGACAGCCCGCCGCTGGCAGTGCAACGCTGTGCCGCTCCCGGCGCCCCCGCCCCGCCTCACTTCTTGACGGCCTGTCTGTAGCTGTGTCTCTGTCCCTCCTGTCGGGGTTTGTTGCTGCTGCAGGCGCTGGCTTTGCTGCTGGTGCCTCCGTCTCTGGTGCTGCTGGCCTGGCTGATCTGGCTGGCCTGGCTGCTGTCCTGCAGCGTGGGGCTGGAGTGAGCTCTCTGCAGGCTGTTGTCCTCCAATAACAGAGACTCAAACACAGACAAATCCTCCTCACCGCTCCGGATCTTGGCTCGCAGCAGCATCACGTAGGTCCCGTACCGTGTTTTCTGAGAGCAGGATAGAAAAACACAATCAGGACTGCAACAATGACTCCATGCTTCACTGCCTTTTTCCATCTCTGCTCTCTCTACTCACCTCAAACTCCAGATACTCATCTCGCTGGCGGTACTCTTCCAGCTCGCGACCTTTGACCTTGCGATCAGGAGGGAATGAGCGCAGCTCGGCGAGCTCAGTGGAGAGGGCTCTAAATCGAGCTTCATGTGAGCGAACCTGCTCCTCCTGTGACGCACAGAATCAACAGAGAGCATCATGAGAGAGACGAAGGAAAACACCTGATGTTCCTTTCTGATGTTCTTAATCACACTGACTCTAACTCCCACCTGTGCACCTCATCAGCACTCAGTACTCTGACTCCACCGGCCACTTTCCCTCAGATCCTCCCCAGACTGTTTAATCTGCGTAACCTGCCTGGCCTTCCTGAGTGTGCAGCCTGCTGTAAACACAGTGTTGTTCCTCTCTGGACTCCCTCTGCGTCCTTTGTTAGTTTTAAATTAAAGACATCTGCTGTGATTCGATTCAAGCTGCCTCTCTGTGCTCCCCCTGAAGGTTTAGCTGTTCTGAGCTGCAGTGCAGAGATACTGAGAGTACGGATGGTGATCGCTGATCTTTATTGATATTGATAACATTAATAAGACTCTTTATGGATCAGGGTCTTCATCGAGTCTACAATCAATACTTCTCTATTATAGGATGGAAAGACTAGAGCCATGTTTTTATTGATAAGAAATAATTCAAATTTAATGCAGAACCAGATCTGGGAGGCAGACATCCTCTCTACTTTTAAGAGTAGGCTTCAAACTTTCCTTTTTGATGAAGCTTATAGTTAGAGCTGGATCAAGCTTGGACCAGGTCTTAGTTATGCTGCTATAGGCTTAGACTGACACACTGGGATCCTGTCTATCCCTCTCTCTCCTCTCTCTGCCTGTCTCTTACTTTAACTCTTCCTGTTCCATTAAAGTTACTAACCATAGACCTTTCTGGAGTCCCTGAGCCCCCTTGTCTCGTAGGTTCCTCTCTGCCAGACTCCAGCTGCTACAACTACTACTATCCGTCTCCCCACTATCATCTCTCTCTCTCTCTCTTCATCTCCCTCTATCCCTCTCTCCAACACGGTCTCAGCAGATGTGTGTCTAACATGAGTCTGGTCCTGCTGGAGGTTTCTGCCTGTTAAAGGAAGTTTGTCCTTGCCACTGTAACTTGCTAAATGCTGCAAAGTGCTCTGCTCATGGTGGATTAAGATGAGATCAGACTGAGTCCTGTCTGTAAGATGGGACTGGATCTTATCCGGTCTTGATGTTGGGTCTTTGTTAATAATAGAACATAGAGTACGGTCTAGACCTGCTCTGTTTGGAAAGAGTCTGAGGATAACGTTTGTTGTGATAGATGATACCTTCATGGGACGTACAGTATTTCCTCAAAATGTTAAAGCTTCATAATTAATGATGTGTCCCGTTTGAGAGCTGGTTTCCTTTCTTCAACATTTTTATTGTTATTTAATACGAGGCAGATTAAAGGGACGATCTCTCTCCACATCCCTCGACTACAGGCACACCATGCACTGACTGAATGCTGTGCCACTATGCTTTTGATTGGTGTGCAACCAATCAGATGCAGGAGGAGGGCGATGACAGTGTATAGTATGAATGCTTTTAAACCAAACATCATGCAAAATCAAGCGGCAACCTTCAGCCGCGAGAATTGTAGCCAATGCAGAAGGGTTAAAACTGCAGTTCATTGAGTGTCCACTTGAGGCTGGCTCCGGAAGTACTGGAAACCACATACACACTCTGGATAGCTCATTTCTCGATCGGCTCACACTGTACGAGGGGTGATTTTTTTTCATAACGCAGCAATTTCAAAGATATTAAGATTACAAGTTTTCCAATGAGAGGCACAGTTGACTTGATTGACAGGCGGGAACACTGTAGCTGTTAGCGAGAAGGCTCAAAGCCCGCCTCTTGATAATCGCTTGATAGCAGTTATCTTGAGTTCAGCATTTCCAATATGGCTGGCGCTGCCGATTGGCTTTAAAACAGCGCTTCAGAAACAGATGGGTGAAGTCACGGATACTATGTTCATTATTTATACAGTCTATGTGTAAAATACATATATTAATTTTAGGTTCCAACATTGCTATAAATGTCTGATTTACTAAAAGCCCACATTTATTTAATCAGCTGTTTGGGAGCTGAAAGAGTCAGCTCTTGATGCCAGCCAAGCCAAGTGATCTGGATCACTAAAAAGATGAGTCACGACTCATAACATCACACGCACTTCCTCATATGATTTGCAGAGATGGGGACTTTAAGTTTTGCCGTCTATCACTTAAGCAAGGAGCAAGTTCTAAGATGAAATCAATCAGTTGTGATAAACGTGGTCTGAGCCTTGTCTTGGTTCTAAGACCAGGCCCATGATCTGCACTCCTTAAATGGAATACATCCTAATTGTTACTCCACATCGACAGCTGATCAGTATTTATATCAGGAGATGAAAAAGGGTCTTGTTGTGATAAAAGTTATGTTTGGAAACAAAGCCTCTGTCCTCCAGTGGTGGTGGCTCATATCTGTGTCTGCAGACCGTCAGACCGTTCATGACTTATTGAATTTGTTTCTTTGGGCTGTAAAAACAAACAGCTGTGACGTGTTTTCACTTTGATTTCACTCCAGATCGACACGAGGAAGGAAACACCTTCCATCACAGCCACTAGCGTCCAACAGTGATATATCACGTTTGTGTTAAGTGGAGTGTTTATTCATGAAAATTTAATTCTAATTACTCTCATTGTGCTGTGAAAAATTATGTGTCAACTCCTTTTGAAAACGGCTGCACAGAGCGGGTCGTTACTCTCGTTCTGAATGATTCGTATCAGCCTGCTCTGATGAGTTTCACAGGATTCTGGACTCTACTAAGACCAGGTTCAGCCTAAGCCCTCTTGAAGATACCTCAGTCTGTTTGGACATTGTTCCCGGCAGCAGCGGCCGGCTGAACTTCTTCTGGGAGCCGATGGCTGCTGGGAAGGGAGGAGATGAAAACATGGCAGCCACCGTGTTGATCCGTGTGATCCAGGACTGCATCTGCTCTGCGTTCCTGTGATGCATCATCCACGCCCACACAAGCATTGGCACAAACACACAAGAGAAATTACAAACACATCTTAAACACACACGGAGTACAGTAGATCCTCTCGGTGGTGCAGCGGGCTCACATCAGAAACCGAAAACACCAAAGGAGTCATTATCAGAAAAACGCAGCCCTGCTGTTGACAAAGAAATTATTTTGGAGCCAATTAATGCTTGAGAGAAAAGAGCCTGTTCTACACTAACAGAGCTATTAGGGGCCCAGGAGAAATATCAGATTGAATCAGACTGCCTCGCTCAAATCTCTAAGGAGCAACAGAGAGAGAGGAGGAGAGGGAGAGGGACATAGATGAGAAGAGGAGAGAGACAGAGAGGGGTTCAGTATCTGGGACAAATGCAAGCTGCAACTGGAGCACAGAGCCGGTCCTCATGGGGGCTGAAACATGTGGCCACTCATGTGCCACTTCCTGGATCCTGATAACACACACACGCACACCTCCACCTCACCCGCAACTATAAACACCTCGTTCAACCCACCCTGTTCGAGTGCACGCAGCATTGATTTGTGTGCTCTCTTCATGTGTTCTGCTCACTGTGTGGGCTCAGCGACGCAGCTGGATCTGCATGTTGGTTGCTGCGGTTTGGTGCTCAGGTGCCCTAGAACCCCTCTCTCATGTTATACACGACCCAGCTGAAAGATTGTACACACTGTTGTACTTCACGCATACGTGATTGTTGGACTTCCAAAACAGTGAACATGACTCTGCTGCTCTAACTCTTCCACTCCTCTGGTTTTAGGCTTTCCACCAGATGTTTGAGCCTCTCCTGGGTCCAGACCTTTGAGTCAGCAAAGTCTACCTTCATACAGGAGAGTCTGGCACAAGCAGGAGCTGAAAAGTAAAGGCAATGCAGACGCCCCAGAAACTGCAGTACCTCGACTGGCCACTTGAGGCTGGTCCTGAAAGTTAGCTTATTTCCATTGAGCCCCATGTTAAAATGCAGAATACTGCTAAAAACATGGTACAGGACTAGTGCTGGGCGATATTGAAAATGATGTTATCACGATAAAATATTTCATATCAGTCGATATCAATAAATATCAAATCATTGATTTATTTAAATATAAAGTCAGATTTTTGCTCCTGAGTGAAAGTTGAAGAAACCAGACAGTTTGTTAGCTTGTGTCTGAATTTAGTTTTCTGATGAGCTTCTTGAATCCATCATTTCTGATGGTGCGAACAGGAAGCAGGTGTTTAATGTAAGATGAGATTTTTGTGGTTTTAGTTTGTAGATTCTTATTTTTCTCAGGTTTAGCTTTTTGCATAATTGTATTTACATTTACAACAAATATACATAAAAATGCACACTGTGCATCAGTTTATAGAGTATTGTTTTGAGTCGTGCACTCCCCTTTAAGGTTACTAAGGGTTACAGGCAGAGTGATGTTGTTTCCCACAGTGCAGTGAATGCATCACGGTCGTTCAGTGTTCAGTTGTCCTACGGTCTCGGTGGACATTAAACGTGTTAGCAGCAGAGCAGAAGTTGTCTCTGTGCTCTTCCTTTACCCACATCCTGAAAGTGTCTTTAATGAAGTGTGTTAAGTTAATAGTTAACACAGAGTCGACTCAGTGTCAGACTAACGACTCTGCTTTGAGCTGAGAGGTTTTGAGTTTTCTTTAGTGTCGCTGTGGCTCGTTTCAGCGGTGTTTACATTCCACTCCGAACGTCTTTAAGCCCCGCCTACCTCTCACCCTGCAAGATGATTGGCTGTTCAATGCCGTCTTCTTCTTCTGTCTAATGTAAGGTGGCAACTAGTGTTTAAGGCTCATGAGCGCCCCCCTTTCCAGTGGTTGGCGGGGTGTAATTACAGGTTTATATACATCAAACATTTGTTATATTCATATTGAGAAAAATTATATGGTGATAATTATCGTTATCAAATTATCGCCCAGCCCTATACAGGACACAGTTTTGGCCTCTATAGCTCATTTTTCTAACATGATTAGAATGGGTTGAACTTTGTGGCTGCATTTTGGACAGGGACACTTTTATGAACGTCTAATTAATAAAAACTTTAAATTATGACAAGCCAAGAAATGCCTCACAATCTGCCACCAAAGTAACCTAATTCTCATGATGAGGAAGGTGTAGTGAAAATATCTGTCCAACAAACACTCTAGATGCCAAACCCTGAATTGGTAAGACATGTGCGGGTGCAAGGTCAGGACAAATAGTGTAGCTTGGACTGAAACCACAGGTCAGAAAAGGAAACATAGATATAAGCTGCAGACACAGTGCAGTTATCCATGCTGAACACTTAAGCTTTGAATAATGGACTCACGGTGCCTGGAAGAGGTAAACCCTCCAGTCAGCGGTCCTCAGGTAGAACACGTTGGGTCTCTTGCTGTAGTCTGAAGCCTTCATGGCCAGCGAGTGGTGGATAGACACGGCGTTCTTCAGGTCCTCCTCAGAGAGCTGTTTGTCTGGCCTGTATTCACCCTGCAGTCACAAATAATTACAAGACAGACATGAATGCTGAGATCAAAACCAAGAGATCATCACACTCATTAAAGTTGATGAGCTGAAAGCCCCTGATCTGGAAGCGTAATGTGGTGAGATGCACTCCATGTCCCGCCCACGTGAAGTCACATTTCTACGACTGCAATATTCAGTTTTCTCTTCCAGCTTCTCTGCTGGTGCAACAAATATCCTTCGCCTCTGCAATTACATCATCCATCATGCTACAAACATTATTAACTATACAATATACATTATCTACTCTACAGACGCCATGTCAAATGTTGAAATTGGGATTTTTGCAAAGGTGCAAATACAACATAAATCACATGGTGAAACTGCACATTTTTAGTTGTATGCTAAAAATGATATGACACTTTTAAATGTGATGCCCAGCCACCAAAGTTTCAAACAGTCCGAGACAGGGACACCAAAACAAAATGACTCTGTAGTGGAAGTCACTGCAGTAAAAACCGAACATGACTCTGTAGTGGAAAGTCACTGCATTAAAAACAGACATGACTCTGTAGTGGAAGTCACTGCATTAAACCACAGACATGACTCTGTAGACGGAAGTCACTGCATTAAACACAGACATGACGCTGTAGAGGAAGTCACCTGCATTAACACAGACATGACTTGTAGTGGAAGTCACTGCATTAACACAGACAGTGAACTGTAGTGCGTCACTGCATTAAACCATACATGACTCTGTAGTGGAAGTCACGTGCATTAAAACCAGACATGACTCTGTAGTGGAATTCACTGCATTAAAAACATACATGATTCTGTAGTGGAAGTCTGCATTAAAAACAGACATGACTCTGTAGTTGAAGTCACTGCATTAAAATCAGACGTGACTCTGTAGTGGAAGTCACTGCATGGGCTCAAAATCACTTCAAGAACCAAAGTCTGTGAAAAAATAAAAACTAAACCATCCAGAAAGTAAACCATATAAACATGATCCAGAAATGCCAGAGACTTCTCTGGACCTGAGCCCTTTAAGATGGACTTAGGGGAAGTGGAAAACTGTCCCGTGGTCTGATGGATCAAAATCTGACATTCTTTTTGGAAATCATGGACGCTGTGTCCTCCGATCTAAAGAGGAGAGGGACCACCCGGTTTGTTATCAGCTCACAGTTCAAAGCCAGCGTCCCTGATGGTATGGGGATCATAAGAGTCCATAGCATGGGTAGCTTCCACATCTGTGAAGGCTCCATTAATGCTGAACTACAGGTTTAGGAGCAACACATGCTGCCATCCAGACAATGCCACCTTACATATAACGCCAAACCACATTCTGCATGTGTTACAACAGCATGTTTCTGTAGTAGAAGAGTCCACGTGCTGAACTGGCCCGCCTGCAGTCCTGACTTGACACCTATTGAAAACATTTGGTGCATCCCAAACATTTAAAGCGTGTTAATAAAGGACGAGGTGATGGAAACCCAATGGTAAGTGTCATCATTTGATATGTTGTCTGTGCAATATTTTCAATTAAATTTAGGGTTGAAGTTATGTGCAAACCATCAAAATCTGTTTTATTATCATTCTACAGAATTGTAATTTAATCTAAGAGCTGATTGATCTGAAAGGAAGTCCAAAAGACACACAGAGCAGATTTCTGTTGATACCAAAGGGTGAAAACCCAATCTCAACATCAACAACAACACACAACAACAACAACAACATCCGCCTGTTGGATGTTGTTGTTGTCTGCAGAGAAGTGGCGGCCTGTTCAGCTGGCACAGGTCTCCTCATACCACAGCCAGACCTCTGCACGGTGCCAGGACACGACTGTGAGGCCGGGACATCATGTCAGAGCACTTTTTAGATGAGTAAACAGGAAATGGGCTCGATAGAGGGACTCTTGGAGAGAGGAGCTTGAAATAAGTGAATGCTTGAGGAGATTGTGTGTAAAAAAAAAAACATGATACAACAGAGCCGTTTTTTGTTATTCACCGCAGGGGGTGAAGATTCACCTTCTGTTAAAACGTGTTGCCAGTATGAATGTCAAACAGAATTCATATGGAGATGCAGTCACCTGTTATTTTAAAGGTTGAATAATGAATATCAAGCGGTAGCTCTTACAAAATGCTTCTCACACAGCCTGACACACAAAAAGAGAAATCTGCATTTACAACAAAAATATTCTGCAGTAATGTGAGCGACTCACTTTCTGCAGGTAGAGGATGAGTCCTTTCAGGATGGCATAGAAGGTCTTCCAGCCTCTCTTCCCTCGCGGTGCTGTGAAGGAGAAAAGTTGTTAGAGCTGCACTTTGAGTTACACAGAGATATAATACCATGCACGGCCTTTAAGGTTGGGGTTACTGCACAGACTCTGGAGCCAGAGGACATCACCAGTGTGAGACTTCAGCGCCCATCGCAGAGTATTTTCACTTCATACTGTACGACAGAAGCAGACAGAGACTCTTTGTCCATCTTTACACACATTAATCCGCTCTGCTGGCTCTTTGTATACATATAGAATGAACCACCAGCTGATTTATGTGTTGTCCTCTCCTGTGAGTCATTTTTCACACCTAAACAGGAGTGTAGATGTTTGGGTTGATCACTGATGACTGTAAATTGGTGTGAAATTGGTTATGACACAGACTTCAGTCTCTGGTTGGTCTGTTCCACTCAGAGTGCAGTGGATGATGACTGAATAGAGAATGAATTAAAGTTCATTTCATGGAGCTGAAGCTTGCAGATTTTACCTTTTGTCTTTCCATGAATGTGCTGGTGCAGAACAGATGCTGTCACTCACTTATCTGCAGGTCAAAACACGCCAAACTGCTGTAGATACTAACCTTTAGTTTTAACAATCTGGCATCCTTCCATATATGTAATAGACCCACAGCGGGCCGTGCTCTTTTCATACCAATCTTGGAACACATCCAACATCTAATGACAGCTCAGCAATCTGATAAAGCCAGTGGTTAGTGATTCAGAGCCAAGACTTCCTTCTCTGTGCATAGCATTGTTTACGATCTGATTTGTGACTTGAAAGCGGCCTTATGTTCAGATCAGAAGTGGAGCTTAATTTGCCTCTTCAGGTTCCTGGTTTCTGCAGAGTAAAGGTTTTGTGCTTTTGACCCCAGAGGAGATTAACAGCCAAATTCCACTAGATCCATATCTGGTTCGTCTCCGGTCTGTCACAGCACCAGATCTGATAGGTTTCTATTCTAGTCAATGTGTTAACTTCCACTGGATCCGCTCAGTTGCCCTCCAGCTGTGTCTCTGATCCGGCAGGTTGGAACACAACGGATCTGATACGCAAGACTTCTATTTTTGCCGGATGCCGGAGCACGACGCATCAATCTCAACAGAGCAGATGGAGCGGGACAGGAAGTCAGGTTTCACCAAAACAAAATGAAATCATCCGGTTAATTTTCAGAATAAACACTCTGTGTTATCACCAGATCATTTTAATTTAACAATAAAAAAAAAATGTAATTTTAAGGGGGCAGGCTTGGGGTCATCAAGGCAGAGGTTTTCAGATGCTGATAAAGACAATATGCATGAGGAGAGGAGCCGGATAGTCCTTGATTTAGTGATTGCCATAGGAAAACCTTGGTCACACGCTGTCCTGCAGTCCTGCTCCGTGCTGTGTTCTGAACATACAACCAGTGGGTGTTGACGGACGAGAGAGCACGGAGCCGGACTGCAGCGGATCTGGTGAAAGTCCCATGTGAGACAGACGGACGCAACATAAGTTTACAACAGTGTGGAATACACAGTGACATGTTCACATAGTCAGGTTGCAAACTAGCTAAATCAAATATCTTAGGCTTTAAATCAGTACGAAAGACATTGAATAAGACATTATGTGTGTGTGTTCTTATTAAATATAGCATGTGCACCAGTTCTTAACCTGACTATCACTTTTATTCTGCTTTTAACCTTTGGCTATTGTGTCGTGTGGACTTTGGTTAGGGCGATTACCTAACTTTAACTTTAACTTTTGAACCACTAATCCTATCAACAAGCTTTAAAAACTCAGTTACAGAGGACATTCTCAGCTTTCCATTGATAACACATTTGTCTCATTCATCCATTCATCCATCCATTATCTTGACCGCTTATCCCGATAGGGGTCACGGGGGGGCTGGAGCCTAACCCAGCTGGCTTCAGGCGGAAGGCAGGTTACACCCTGGACAGGTCGCCAACCTATCACAGGTCTAACACAGAGAGACAGACAACCATTCATGCACACACTCACACCTACGGGCAATTTAGAGTGATCAATCAACCTGAGCATGTTTTTGTCTCATTCAGTATATTCAAAATAAATTCAGGAGAGTCTGGGGCACCGAAAAATGGTCTAGATCTTGAAGGGTTAATGTGTGCACGAGGAAATGTGCATTGTTGAACAATGTCAAGGGGACTGTGGGGGGTTGCCAGTCTCCAGCACCGTTATCTTAAGTGTCCGGCTTGAATAGTTTGGTCAGAGAAGCACTTGTTCCTTTGTTTCGGCTGAGTCCTGAGTCACTTCTGTGGTATGAAACTAGTTTTCTTGTGATTCACAAAAATGTAACAGTCTGAAGTTTGCTGAAACAACATCCTGATGCAAATTTGTAAGAACAAAAATTGCAAGCCCTCAAGAGGAGAAGAAAAAACAACTTTTAAAATGCTTGTTTGTCAAATGGAGGTCAAGTTGAGCATTTCTGATGCAATCAAGGAAGTCTGGAAATCTTAACACTGATTAGCTTTAGCAACAAAGAGTCAAGAGGATATGCCGCTCAACTTGAAATGTTTGATGTAGCACAGATTGTTAGATCAGGTTTTAGATTACGGACGATGAGAGCCTGACGTCAGTACAGCAGATTGTGCTCCTCCTGCTTCTGCTCTCCATACAGACCTTTCATTACTGCGTGGACTGAAGTCTGCTGATACATGTCTGTTTAATACAGCTCAGACTACAAATGTAGTCCAAACTGAAACCAGGACGCTCCAGATCCCTGCCTGAGGATGTTTGTAAGTCTAAGTAGAATCTGTGAGTGAAGGTGCCATAGAACAAAAGGTATAATGACTTCAAACATGAGATGATTTGGTCTGTTTTAAGGGCTAGGATGAGTTTTGACACTTGATAAGAGACTCATACTTCTCTTGCCATCTGAGTCGGCGTGGACTTTGCGGACCAGGAACCCGTTCTTGTATAAAAGCGCTCCAGAGGGCTCCATCTCCTCCGACAGGGGCTTTCCACTGCTGCCCACCCGCTTCATGGATCTGGAGGCGTTGGAGTCGCACAGGCTGTCCCCGAGCTCCGAGAACGACTTCCTCAGCTCTTCCTCGTCGCTGTGGAGACAAAATGAAAAACAGATCCCATAGCGATCAACACTTATGTGTCACGTCTCATTAGCAACGCGAATAAACACATCGTCATTCATCCTGTCCGTTCGCCTCTCACTGTGTGCTCGTTACACAAGCAGCAGAGGACGCGAGGTCCGCAGATTTCACACTCAAACTTTGGTTTCATACAGAGCACATGAGTAATATCGCAGAGCTTTTGTTACACAAGACATTCAAAGCGTTGTGTATCAGGGGGAAAACCTGAGTGAATGGAGCTGTCTTCAAAGCTTTAATTGTGTGTTTTTCCTCTCTCCCTGTTCTCCAGAGAAACAGTCCTCTCTCCTTGATCAAAAAGTACCACAGCTAAGGAGTGACACCATCCTCCTCGTTCAGCTTTGAGGTGAGAAACAGGGGCATCTTTACCCCAGGGGGAGAGGAGGACAACATCCCTCTCTGAAAGCAGACACATCCCTGCTGCTCTTCCTCCTCTTGATGCTCACAAGGAGCCTCAGAGGTGAGAAACACTACTCTTCCTCTACAAGGAAAACTTACAGATTTAAAAGACAAGAGAAGCCCTCTTATTGTGATTCTTTACTAAATCAGGTTGAACACTTTGTACATTTCTTAATGTACATCTCTAAAAAAGCTGAAATCAGGGATGTGATTCGCTGGGACAACAAGCAGGTAAATGCACAGAGCGCAGGATGCAGATATCTTTATGACATTGGCTGCCAGTATCTTTTAGATTTTAAGATGATTTTATTGGTTTTCAAATCTCTTAATGGTCTTGATCCTTCTTATTTATCAGATTTGCTTTTATCATATGAGCCAGTGAGAGCCCTCAGGTCTTCAGGTAGTGGACTTTTAATGGTACCAAAAGCTAGAACAAAGACTCAAAGTGAGGCAGCCTTTTATCATCACAGCCCACAGGTCTGTGGAACACCCTACCTGAAGATCTGAGGGCTGCACAGAGCATCAACATTTTTAAAAGCAAACTCAAGACCGAGCTTTTTAGTCTCGCTTTTAACCGAGCTTTATTCTTATAACAGTTTTATTTATTTATTCAGAATCAGAATCAGAATCAGCTTTATTGGTCAGGTATGCTTGAACACACAAGGACTTTGTCTTAGTAAACTGTGCTCTCTTTGTAGAAGGCATAAGAATTAGGCATACAAATAATAATAATAAAAAATAAATATATATATAATAATAACAATAACATCAGCTATAAATACAAAGAACAACAAATAGGCATGACTAATATGTACAGACTAGGGATGAACACAATTAATCGATAATCGATTAATTGATTGTTAAGAAATTACTCGAAACACACATTTTTGTTATCAGTTTTCCGTCACGTGGAACAAACATCATGTGGTCTCATATTACACTCATCTATCAGGGAGGTGTTTTAAGTTTAAAGCATGTTTGGATGTGAATCAGCTGTTAAAGGTGTTGCGCACAGCGGAGACGCTCAGCTGGGGGCTGCGGCTGTGCGTCAGGTCTCCACGTGCGCTTTTTAAAAGAGGATCAATACAAAACTGCTGCCAACAACAACACGGACACAAAGGTTGACAACTTTAACAGGACATTTCCCACCTTTGGATACAAAGGTAACAGACAGGTGGGAAATTCTGGTACGCTACGTTTACAGAGCAGCAACATCAGAGCCGTGGCTTTTCTCCTGCGGACTGATGATGACCCGGTTGCGCTCCTGGCTGACACCTGACCGAATACACACGTTTATTTTTCTCAATAAGAACGAGTAGACAGAAAACTGGACACTGTGAGTCTGAAGTACTGTTTCTGTTAGTATTATGAGCCTTCACTTTATAAGATTATATCCTAGAGAATATTTTAATGAGCCTGATCGTTGATATTCTGCGTGTCAAACGTGTGCCCGTATTCAATCCCGTCAGTTATTGCATTTTGTTGATGTAAAAAATAAAATTTAAGGGGAAAACAACGTATTTGTCATTGTTTTTGACGTAAGAATAAAAATGTTTTTTTTTTTAATCAATTAATCGATAATTGATAGTTAACATTTCCAAAAATCGATCATGGAAAATACTTAAAATGTACATCCCTAGTACAGACTAAAATAATATGATAATAGTGCAGTGGTGAGTAGCAGAGGTAGTTCTTACATTTAAAAAAAAAAGTATATGTAGGTGAAAGTTAAATAATAAAATAAATAAAATATGTGAATTCTGCTTGGAGAATTGTTACATTGTATATTTATTTATCATCTAGTTAAAATTTTTGTCACTTTTTGTTCTATTTTATTATTTGTTTTAAGTTAGCATCTTATTTCCTTTTATGGTTTATATTTAGTGTTTTATATTAGTAATGTATTTTATTTTGGTGAGTTTAACTTCCTGTGTTGAGTTTTAACATCATATTTTACCTCCAGTGTTTCCTCATTCAGATATCATGAGAGCATTTCCTCAGTTTGTTCAGCAACTTATTTTAATTTTTTTTTGTATTTACTTTATTTTATTTTCATTGTATTTATCATTATTGTGCATATATGTGTTCTTCACCTGAGGATTGTGGTTGGTTTTGGGGCTGGGTTGGGATTAGGATTGGGGGGTCTATTTACTTTGTGTTACAATATCATTATATGAAAAGCGCTTTATAAATAAAGTCTGATTGATTGATTGAAAGTGTAATTGTCGTGGAATTTTCATAGTCTTATATATATGTATATAAGAATGTTTAACTATTGTATTCTTTCAGTCTAAATGTCATGTTTAGAGTAACTTGTTTCCTATGTCATCTGTGACGGGCGAGATCGTGTCAGGGTAGTAGTCAAGGTCTCTCCCCCTGCTCCTGTCTTTATCTGTGTGTTATGGCCTTACTGTCTCCAGAACTAGAGCACAGGTCTTCTTCCTACTTGTTGTGTTCCTATTGTCCAAACATGGTTATCTAACTTTAGTGTCGTCTTCAGAGGGAATAATACCATGCCAAGGGTTTTGTCTGTCAGAACTGACTTGGCATTGCACTGCACTCTCCTGCCTGTGTACTGTTATGTTATTTCTCCTTGGCCAAGTTCTACATAAACTATTTCAACGTAAGCCGTCAGAGTCTCCTGAGTCTTCTGTGTCCAGTGTCCAGTTTGTTGCTGAATTCCATCACAGTAATGATATCTGCATCCTGAGCTCCATCTCTTCAGTGTATACCCGTTAATAGTTGGTTTCATGAAGTTAGATTACTTTGCACAGGGAACAATATGTATTTTTGAGCATAAAACTCTATATTAAATAATTCAGTGAAGTCTTTTGCACATTTTTTGGCTTTTCTGCATAATTTGATATTTTCCTCATTGTCTTTTATGCATCTGGAAAAGTTAAATATTTTACAACCACTGTACTATAATACTGCACAGTTTTATCTTCATGGCCTAATATACAAAAACACAGCCTCCCAACAAAACTTCAACCAGTCTGTGTTGCTACCAGTCCCTGAAGAGATGCTTGTTACGTTACTTTTGCATCATGCAGATAAATACAAACAGCCAAGACTACAGGGGGCTTTACTGCTTTTGCTGGCTTTAAAGATGGAGCTCAAAAGTTTGGTTCAAAAATAATGAAAAGCCTGTCTCCAATAAAGGCAGGGTGATTTTACTGACTGATTTAAATACAAGCCTGTGCTACTAATAGAAGCTTTACGGTAATTTCACAAACACACCACTATCATCTCTCTCTCTCTTCATCTCCCTCTATCCCTCTCTCCAACACGGTCTCAGCAGATGTGTGTCTAACATGAGTCTGGTCCTGCTGGAGGTTTCTGCCTGTTAAAGGAAGTTTGTCCTTGCCACTGTAACTTGCAAAAGAGATGAACGTATCTCCCTCCATCAGTACCTAAAGTCTCTAAAAGTAGTATGGGAGGTAAGCCTTCAGTCATCAGGCCCCTCTCCTTTGGAATCATCTACCAGTCAGGTCCAGAGCAGACACCCTCTCTACTTTTAAGAGTAGGCTTCAAACTTTCCTTTTGATAAAGCTTATAGTTAGCTGGATCAGGCTTGGACCAGCTCTTAGTTATGCTGCTATAGGCTTAAACTAACACACTGGGATCCTGTCTTTCCCTCTCTCTCCTCTCTCTGCCTGTCTCTCACTTTATCTCTTCCTGTCCCATTAAAGTTACTAACCATAGACCTTTCTGGAGTCCCTGAGCTCCCTTGTCTCGTAGGTTCCTCTGGATCTCTGCTGCTGTGGACGTGCCAGACTCCAGCTGCTACAACTACTACTATCCGTCTCCCCACTATCATCTCTCTCTCTCTCTCTTCATCTCCCTCTATCCCTCTCTCCAACACGTAGGTCTCAGCAGATGTGTGTCTAACATGAGTCTGGTCCTGCTGGAGGTTTCTGCCTGTTAAAGGAAGTTTGTCCTTGCCACTGTAACTTGCTAAATGCTGCAAAGTGCTCTGCTCATGGTGGATTAAGATCAGACTGAGTCCTGTCTGGAAGATGGGACTGGATCTGATCCTGTCTTGATGTTGATCTTTGTTAATAGTAGAACATAGAGTACGGTCTAGATCTGCTCTGTTTGGAAAGAGTCGAGGATAACGTTTGTTGTGATTTGGCATTTTATAATAAAGATTGATGGATTGAAGTGAAAGAATCTCTTCTTTCTTCAGTTTCTTCACGACCAAAATGTAAAACAGAGAATAAAAGAATGAAAGATGATGCAGTGAAGGAGACCCTGTTTTATGCAACATTTATTAATGTAACAAAGTTAATGAGAGTGGATCATTAACAGTCAGTTGACCTACAGTCTGAGTCTGCAGCACTGACAGAATATAATTTAACCCAGCAGACTTCTTTAATCTCTATAAGAGTAAAGTTGTTGCTCATGGATGTGAAGTTTCTTGTGAACATCCCTCATTAACGTCTCCTCGAGGAGCCATCTTTGAAAACGAGGAGTCTGATGAGCTGCTCGGCTCGGAGTGTCTTTGAACGCAGCTTCGTTTCTTAATAACTGCTCATGCTCACTGTGAGTGTGTGAGTGTGTGTGTGTGTGTGTGTGTGTGAACTTTTACATTTCATTTTGAAGATGAGAGGTTTTTGTTGTTTTTATTATTCAGTTTAATTTTGATCTTAATGAAGGTTCTCGTCGACCAGCCTCTTAAAGATGTATTCAACCCAGCTTTCTTTTAACCCTCTCGTCTTTGAGCTCGTTTCTCTGCCTCTGATTGATTTATTTTATTGTAGTTTCCATTAAAAGATATAAATTGAAACAGTTTCCTCTGAGGATACATTTTTGTTTTACTACCCACAGTTTTTTATATTTCTGTTATATCTTTATTGTCTGTTTAACTGTGCTTTTTAATCATTATTTTCTCTTTAAGTTGAATTAAATCCTTTAAGACATGTTTCCTGAATTTTCCACAGTGAATACATATTTATTTATATTAGTCTTACTCTTTAAAGCACCTAGAGATCACATTCATCCTCTACTCTACTACTTATTTGTCAAAGTAGAATAGAATAGAATAGAATGCCTTTATTGTCATTGTAACAAGTACAATGAAATAGAAAGGTGCAGTCATCATTAGGTGCAAAAAACAATGCACCTAATGATGGAGCAACCAGCCGCGGTGTCCATGCACGCAGCCATCTTGGATCAAGAATTTCAACAAGAATCTATATAGAAAAGAAATGTTCATCAAAGACGACAGCTTGGCCATAATTCTCCTGTCAGCCACCACCTCCACAGGGTCCAGGACTGAGCTGGCCTTCTTCCCCAGTTAGTTCGTCTTGCTCTCCTGTATCCTGTCCGCCCACAGCAGTGAAATCCTTCCAATGTGGCGTTAGTGTCTGGTGTTAGCTCTGTTAGCATGATGCTAACAGGCTACTCTGCAGGAGCCTCATTAGTCAACACAGCTGTCAATCAATCATCCTTGTAGCATCAAATGACTAATTCAATTTTAAAGCTCCTGTTAGTAACTTTTGTTTTGTGTTGACTTTGGCGCCCCCTGTGGACAAGGTGGTGCATCTCACCCTGCTTCATTGTGAACAGTCAAGTGTAAGGCTGTTTTAATAACCGCCTGCTACATACTACCTACAAACGCAGTATCCATTACGTACTGCATACTGCATTCTGCTTTTGAATTTAGTCTGTAGTCTGACTGTTTTGTTGGATCTGGTCTGCAGGATGCTGGGGTCATAGGCGTCGCTGGATTTACGGTTTCGGGGACAGGAAGTAAACAACGGCCAGGCTGATAACAAAACTGCTTCTTTAGCATCACTTATGAGTTAAGAAAGTAAGTAAAGTGGAATCTAATAAGTTTTACAGCACCGAAAAAACTGAGTTCCCCGTCATATACGGATAAAAGAAGAAGTTAGCGCTGTGCATTGTGGGAAACAGTACGTGAGGGAGACTGTCCGATGCATACTGAGACCTTTTCCAGAATCAGTACGGCAATCCGGGTAGTTTTGGCATACTGCAGATTTTGCTCTTGTTCACATACTACTTACTGAAGTTTGGCCAAACCAGTACGTACTGCTAGTAAAGTAGGCGGTTTGAAAACAGCCCTTTTGCCACGACTAGCACCTACCCCCATCAGCAGGTTCATACGTTAAAATTTAAAGGTACAGAAATGATCAGACTTTATTCTGAAGGTCTAATTTACTTTTGCAGATCATATAAAAGTATCTTTATTAATTCTAATCTGACTAATAACCAGATAAAAGCTCCCCACAGGAGCTTTAATTTGCAGTAACTGGAGGTAAAGTATTTCTGGTTCCAGCTGGATGTTGAGGTAATACTGAATAATGTAATTAGGTGTTTTGTGTCGTATTTGAATGACATACAATTTCAACGATACAAATTGCTAAAGCAGCGTTAATCCCATTCTCTTGATAATCCCTCATAATTCACGTGCATTCAGTTCTTTGAGTGTTTTAAAGGGATTTGTCACATTAGGAGATGATCGAAGCTTCAGGCGAAAACACAGAGAGGCTCTGCAGCTGCCTGGCGAGCGAACGCGGCAATCCCACTTGTTACCTCACCAGGCGGCACCCATGCAAAAGTTCAGCCTGAAAATAGAATAATGGCTGGATGCCGAACCCCCCCGAGACCACGCTATGAGTAACCAACAGAACATAACAGCAGTTAACCCCTGCAGGAGAGAGGTAGAGAGAGAGAAGAGGGATAGAGAGAGAGAGAGAGGAAGAGAGGGAGCCAATGAGCATGTAGCCTGTTGCCTGGTAACTGCCTGAATCCCGGTCTACGCAGAGACAAGAGTGAGAGGAGCTGGAGGGAGTGAGGAGAGAGGGAGGGATAGAGAGGGAGTGGAGGGTGAGGATAGGAGACTGGTGGGGGTGGGGGTGTGGGGGACATAGATGATCCTTCTCAGATGGCAGAAAAAAAAAACAACAAAATTCAATGAGAGAGGAAAAAAGAGAAGAGAGGAAACAAGAAGGGAAAAAGAGAAGAACAATCTAAAGAGGTGAGAAAAGAAATAAGAAAAGAAAAAATAAAAGATTAAAATTAAAAAGAATAAGAGAAAATTTAAGGACAAAAAAAGTAAAAGTCTGCAGAATAAAAAGGAAAGAAAGACAAAAAAGAAAAGATTGATGGAATAAAAGAAAAAAGGAAAAAGACACAAACAAATGAAGAAGGTTGAAAGAAAGTATTGTAAGGAATAGGAAAAAGAAAGAGAGAAAGAAAGAGAGAAAGAAAAAAAAGAACAGAATAAAGAAAGAAAAAATTATAGGCTCAATTAAAAAGAGAAGGGAAAAAATGAATGACAGAAAAGGAAAAGTCAGCAGTATAAAAAAGAAATAAAGTTTGAAAGAATTAAAGAAAAAGAAAAGGGAAACAAGATGCAAACAACAAAAACATTGAAAGAAAAGAAGAAAGAAAGAAAGAAAGAAAGAAAGAAGAAAGAAAGAAGAAAGAAGAAAGACAAAAAAATTAGGGAGAAAGAAAAAAAAGGAAAGAAAAAAAAGGAAAGAAAAAAGAAAAATGACTTCAGAAAATGGAAGAAAGAAAGCAAGAAAGAATGAAAGAATGATAGAATTATAGAAAGATAGAATGATAGAAAGAAGATGTTTAATATTTACAAAACTCTTTATTTCCTTTTACAGGTGGGAAATGTAAATCTTAAATCTTTGTCCTGAAGAAGTCGTGAACCTTAAAGTGAAAATATTCTTGTTGAATTTGAATCTTTCTGACTGAAGAAGAAATCCAGTCCTCAGCGGTTCAGACATAATCAGGTCAAATATTGAGTTAGGACAGTCGGCTGTACGTTCAGTTTCTGATGAAGTGAGTGAATATAATTAATTTATCATTAATCTAAAACTCCAGATATTCAACGGCTTCATAAACATCTGCATGAACATGGCTGATTATGTTGATAAGGACTTCCCTGAGTTTTTAGTCAGTTTGCAGTGAAGTGAATTTTAACTTGATTCTCTGTTTTTTGTGCCTCTTAATGTTCTGAAAGCTTTGACGGTGTCTAAAACCCATTTTCAACTTTCTGAAACTTTTATTCTGTTTGTGAAAATGCAAGAAAGGGAGATTTTACTGTTTTTTTTTCACCTCTAAACCTCCTCAGACCAGGTCCTGATTCAAAACCACTACACTTGGACTTGTCAGATCTGGTCTAGAATATCCCAGAGAAGCTTCAAACTTTTTAAAACACAGTTTCAGACTGCTGAAACCTTCATTCTGTTTGTGAGAATGTGAAGTAGATTTGGATCAGAGGTGGAAACAACAGTAAAAACTCTCTTTTTGCATTTTTACAAACAGAATGAAGGTTTCACAAATCTGTGTTTTAAAGGTGCAGTGTGTAATAATTAGCACCACTATCACTGGGCTTCACAATGCTGCTGGCCGACGCCACTCAGACTACATCATCCAATCTATGGGCTGAATGAGTTCTGTTGTTCAATCATAAGACCAGTGTTTTGGTCCTGAGTTGCATCATGGTAAAACTGAGCCCAATGTATTCAACATGGGAGCACAGAGTCTGCAGGTAAACATGTCAGATTAGTTTGCTGAGTGTGGCTAACGCTAGCAGAGCTTCAGTCTTCAGTCCTCCTTGCAGGTTAGCATCCTTATGTCTGTGCTGGTTCCTCATGTCTCTGGTGGAGTGGTTATATGTCAGTTTAACCAGACACAGCCTACATACAGCTTTATCTCCATTTACTAGATCAACATACTGACAAACCACGCCGTGCTACAAGACGACATCTGTCACTTGTGCTTGTTTACATCCAGGTAGTAGAGCTTTATGGTAGTAGCAACAGCCCCAATTAGTGGCGGATGGATGTGCAACAGCTTAGACAACATCTGAGCAGCATTTCAGGCCTACATCAAGAAACATATGAATAACCTGTTAAGCCGTCGAGTATTTCTGGTGCCAACTAGCGAGGGCGACATCTTTAATCCTGCAGTCGACTAAACGCCTCAGGTTATTCTATTAAGCAGCTTTTCACTAACATGCTCTTTTGGACATGTGATACTGAGCCGTCCTGTTGTGGACAGCACTCATCCATCTCTCCTGCTGCAGGTGAGAGGTAGAGAGAGCCGTCGATGGTAAGAAGACAGGATGATTGGAGGCACGGAGGGAGGAGGAGCGAGAGGATCAGCAGAATAAAAAAGAATAATGGAGCAGATGGGTCTCCTTTCTGCGCCTCTTGTTGCTCATTTGTTCGTTTTGCAATCATCACATCCTTTAATGAAATTATCCTCCCGTCGTTCTCCACCCTGCCCCACCTGTTTTTATCTGCAGCTACGACTTGTTGCGCCTCTCTTTCTCTGCACAATGCCCACCACCACCACCAACACCACCAGCACCACCTCTCCCTGTGCTCTCCACCCCCGCTCCTGAATGAGGAAGCATGTGTGTTCTGTATACGTCTGTGTTCTGTGTGTGTGTGCGTTTGGAGAACATGTGGGTGCATCCAACTGCACCATCGAGAGTGGCCATGTGCGTGTATCTCTCTGTGGGGGTGTGAAATAACATCCATCGCTCTGTTTTTTTTTTCTGTGTGTGTGTGCGTTTCTCATCTAGCACTAAACTGTGCGCCCACACACACACACACACACACACCTGTAATGAGATGTACAGAGCAGATATCACAAACACAATCTGTATTCATATGATCACAGCACGCGGTTTGTTTTAGAGTCAGAAGATCACACCTCCATCACAGGACGGAGTGGAGCTGTTCTTTTTAAAGCTGAGAGTAAATGAGTGAATCAACGATGGGAGGGTCCACCAATGAAAGAGAACAAAGATGAACAGAACACACACTCTCTGTTACGACTGAAAACACACCGACAAATGTTTTTAAAGAGACGAGGCTGAAAGAAAGAAAGGAAGGAGACATGGAGGAAATTAAAAGAATACATAAAAGAAAGAACAGAAAGAAAGAAAGAAAGAAAGAAAAGAAGAAAGAAACGGAGAATTGTAGGAAAATAAAAAGAATGAATACAATAATTAAAGGAGAAATATATAGAATAAGGGAAAGAACAAAAAGAAAGAGTAAAAGAGAAAGGAAAAACAGGCAAAAGGGATGAATAAAGAAAAAAATAATAAATGGTGGCAGAAAGAAAAAAAAGAAAAGAAAAAAAGAGAAATAAGGAAGTAAGAGGAAAGAAAAAAGGGCAAATGAACAGGAAAGGCATAAAAAAATAAATAGGAGAAAGACAGAAAAAAAAAAAAGAAAAACGATAAAAGGAAAAAGAAAAAACTGAAAAAAAGAAAACAGAAAAAAGGGGCAAATGAAAGAAGAATAATAATTAAGAGAAGAAAGAAAAACAAAAAAAAAAAAAATAAATAGAATATCTACTAATAAGAAAATAAATAAATAAATAAAGAAAAAGAAAGAAAGAAATAATTAGGAGTATAAAAAAGAAAAACAAAGAAAAACTAAAAAGGAAGAATGAGAGAAAGAAAAAAGGGCAAATGAAAAGGAAAGAAAGAAAAAATAAGTGGGGAGAAAGACAGAAAGAAAGAAAGAAAGAAAGAAAGAAAGAAAGAAGAATTGTAGAAATAAAAAGAATAATACAACAATTAAGAGAAATATATAGATAAGGGAAAAGAAAAAAGAAAGAGTAAAAGAGAAAGAAAAACAGAAAAGGAAAAAGAAAAACAGAAAAAAGAAAAACAGAAAAAAGAAAACAGAAAAAAAAAAACAAAAAATAAAACAAAAAAAAAAAGAACAGAAAAAATGAAGAAAGAAAAATATAGAAAGACAGAATAAAGAAAGAAATAAAGAAAGAAGAAAGAAAGAAAGAAAGAAAGAAAGAAGAAAGACAACAGAAAAAAGCTAAGAAAGAGTGAAAAGAAAAAAGGGCAAATAAAATAAGAAGAAAGAAGAAAGAAAGATTTACAAAACTAATTTTTCCTTTAACAAAAGAAGGAGAAGTTCTGAGGTGGGAACGTTAATCTAAAATCACAAACAGAAACAGGAGCAGGAGTGAGGGGCCTGGTTCTCTCAGTGGGAGGAGCAGGCTTCCTGAACACAGAGGCTTCACATCGTGTTTAATTGAGTTATCACCACGGGAACAAACGAGTGGTTTGTTTTGATCTCAGGGTTTCTAAACCTCCGACCAGAAGGGCTAAACTCCACTGACGTACGACCGATCAGAGACATCTCAACTCATTTTTATTTCTACAGCACCTTTCATACATTCAAGCATTCAGACCAAACTGCACTTTTATTGTTTTCCTTTTCTGTTGTTTTCCTTCTGCACAAAGTGAGCTCTGATGTTATCTCTGTTTTGATGCTTTAATAAGTCTTCTGGTTTCCATATCAGCCATTGACAGATTTCTAGCGCTCCCACATACATGCCTTTTCCTCTTTTTGTGAGTGATACTTTCAGGCTTTCATGCTTTTATCAGAGAGGACAGGAAAAGAGACACAGGTTGGGATGGAAACTGACCGCCCACTTGAGGAAAACAGCCTCTGTGCAGGGGGCGATTCAACCACCAGAGCATGCCTCATTGTCCTCCTTTCTTTATTCTTGTGTGGAATAAAAACTTAAAATAAAACAGCTGCTTTGAGCCGATGATTGAGCTGATCATGTAACAAACACACGAGCATAACCACGCCTAATTCAACCCTAACATTCAGGATGTTTACAGACACCTGAATGGCATTATTTGGGTTGAGGTGTGGTCTACTCTGGACCTCGTACTACACGCTCTACACGCTGTTGTGTGTTTGTGTTTGTGTTTGCAGCCTCAGATGAAACACAGAACAGCCGTGTATCTGTCACAGAGCGTGTGTGATCTCAGTCAATGAGTTGCAAGTGAAGAAATGTCCACTGTGTGATGAAAAATGCATCAGCCGAGCGAGCAGGGTGTGAAGTGGAGGCAAAGAGTGACACCGAGCTCTGCTTCTGAACACACTTTCTTATTTTTATTCCTCAGACTGAATTTACTCTAAAATATTAAAAACCAACATGTGCAAGTCTCTGCTGCCAAAGCAGACTGCTGCAGGCTGAATCTCTCAATCTGTAACTCATTGTGTTTGGAGGTGGATTCTCTTCTTTCGGCGTGTTTACGTGTCTAAAAACGACACCTCTCCTATCCCCCTGTGCGGCGGCGGCGAGTGTTTAAATAGCCGTGTATATGTCAGCGGAGATGTTTGAACTGGATCGCCTGCCTCTCTGTGGATCTCCTCCTCGATCTGCTCCTCTGACCACTTTTTATTCGGCTGCTTCGGGAGCGCTGCTGCAGCTATTTTTGGAGAGGTAGTGGGAGGCTGTGGTCACACCTTTGTTCGGGATGCAGGTAAAGAGACATTTAAATAGAGTCTCTCTCTCTCTCTCTCTCTTTCTCTCTTTCCCTCCATTTGTTCTTTATCTTCACATTAAAAACACAAAAAACCAACATGCACACATCTATACGACCAATTTCCACCGTGCATTATATCCATCCCCCTGTGTGTGTGTGTGTGTGTGTGTGTGTGTGTGTGTGCAGCAGAGAGAACACAGGGATGGAAAGAGCAATGCGGTAGCTATGGAGTCGTATCCATGGTGCCGTAGCTATGGCAACAAAGCTTGGAAAGCGAGTGACTTAATTGGCATCTCTGAGGCGCTCCAGCGCTGCAATCCAGAATAGCAACCCTTGACACACTAATGTTTCCTTCACATGCCAGACAACACGCACGTCATTAATGAGGATGCTAACAAGCTAATCAATATCTCTTATTGCTTCCTGCCCTTCAGGACGACATGTGTGTGTTATCCAATGTGTGTGTGTGTGTGTTATTGTGTGTGTGTTTGTGAAAGGAAGAGACAGAAACAGTCACAGAAGAGGAGAAGGTGATAAAAAAATGACTTACAGTGTCCATTGCAGCTTCTGATTCTTGATGGAGTTGTAGAGCGCCTGCAGAGGGAAAAAAAACAGTAATCACATTTTCAGACAGAGACGTCGGCTCCTCGCTGCAGGTGTAGCGATACGATCAGCTATTACAGGTGCAGGTAAATGTTTTCTACTGTCAGCGTCTGAGCTGCTTTTTTACATTTCACCGTCTGCCTGAACCCGAAGACGGCGAGGAGACGACAGAGGACGAGAAGAACGAGACTTTATCAATCTATTTTTCATTCTTCTTCTTCAGATGATCTTTCTGTGCATTGGTTAAAATGTGACAGAATTTAAAGGACCACGCTTGTTCTTCAAGTGTGAAAGTGAACTGACCCAGATTACAGGACGACCCTTCTAGTTTGTAAAAATAACACTTGACAAAAAAATACTTCAATTTTAGTTTCAGTGAGGATCAAACAAACACACTGAATGTCTTTAAAACATGAAACCGTCTGATTAAAACTTGATCACATGTGTTTTTTATTATCTTTCTTTTACTCAGGCTTGGACCAGCTCTTAGTTATGCTGCTATAGGCTTAGACTGACACATTGGGATCCTGTCTTTCCCTCTCTCTCCTCTCTAGAACACTACGCTCCCAACATGCAAGCCTGCTCGTCATACCTAAAGTCTTTAAAAGTAGTATGGGAGGTAGAACCTTCAGTTATCAGGCACCTCTCCTTTGGAATCATCTACCAGTCAGGGTCCAGGAAGCAGACACCCTCTCTACTTTTAAGAGTAGGCTTCAAACTTTCCTTTTTGATAAAGCTTATAGTTAAGGCTTACTCAGGCTTGGACCAGCTCTTAGTTATGCTGCTATAGGCTTAGACTGACATACTAGGATCCTGTCCTTCCTTTTCTCTCCTCTCTCTGCCACTTCCCTCTCTAGAACAATACACTCCCAACATGCAGGTCTGCTGGTCGTACCTAAAGTCTCTAAAGTAGTATGGGAGGTCAAGCCTTCAGTTATCAGGCACCTCTCCTTTGGAATCCTCTACCAGTCAGGGTCCAGGAAGCAGACACCCTCTCTACTTTTAAGAGTAGGCTTCAAACTTTCCTTTTTGATAAAGCTTATAGTTAGAGCTGGATCAGGCTTGGACCAGCTCTTAGTTATGCTGCTATAGGCTTAGACTGACACACTGGGATCCTGTCTTTCCCTCTCTCTCCTCTCTTTGCCCATTCCCCCCTCTAGAACACTACGCTCCCAACATGCAGGCCTGCTCATCATACCGACAGTCTTTAAAAGTAGTATGGGAAGTTGAGCCTTCAGTTATCAGGCCCCTCTCCTTTGGAATCATCTACCAGTCAGGGTCTGGGAGGCAGACACCCTCTCTACTTTTAAGAGTAGGCTTCAAACTTTCCTTTTTGATAAAGCTCATAGTTAGAGCTGGATCAGGCTTGGACCAGCTCTTAGTTATGCTGCTATAGGCTTAGACTGCAAGGGGAAATGACACCCCTCTCTCTCCTCTCTCTGCCTGTCTCTCACTTTATCTCTTCCTGTCCCATTAAAGTTACTAACCATAGACCTTTCTGGAGTCCCTGAGCTCCCTTGTCTCGTAGGTTCCTCTGGATCTCTGCTGCTGTGGACGTGCCAGACTCCAGCTGCTACAAATACTACTATCCATCTCTCCACTATCATCTCTCTCTCTCTCTTCATCTCCCTCTATCCCTCTCTCCAACACGGTCTCAGCAGATGTGTGTCTAACATGAGTCTGGTCCTGCTGGAGGTTTCTGCCTGTTAAAGGAAGTTTGTCCTTGCCACTGTAACTTGCTAAATGCTGCAAAGTGCTCTGCTCATGGTGGATTAAGATGAGATCAGACTGAGTCCTGTCTGTAAGAGGGGACTGGATCTGATCCTGTCTTGATGTTGGGTAAAGAATGTATTCCAGAGGCTTCATACGAACAGATTAAACATGCTAATTAAAAAATAACTGATGTTAAAATCAGCCAGCAATCTATTGATAATTAGGTAACATGTTTAAATAAATGGGAAATGCATCAAATATTCATAATTTACAGTTAACTCAACCAGAGATGCAACACAATCAATCTAAGAAATTGACCACAGACTTTCATAATAATTACACAACAGCACTATTAATCATGAGCTAACTGCCTGTACGCTCAGAGAGCACACAGCTCAAACCAGCTTCACTCGTTCTCTTCACCCAACAGTCCATCAATCAGCCAATCAGCCGACCAGCACAACATCAGTTACTGAGCCATTATCCACCGAGCACCCGGCCTGTCAATGGAAAGACCAGCAGATCAATCAGCCTTTAAATAATTTAAGCTTCCATGCAAACACATCGACCTTCTCAAAGCAAAATTAAGTTACAGCTCGGAGACATGAGCACAAAAAGGAAGAATAAGAACAAAATGAAAAAGGCAAAGTGGTGAACGCCGGATCAATCGCTTCTTTCAGTGACACCGTGAAGCACTTAGTGACGTCTGTTCTTGGAAGGGGATTAAACTCAACTTTAACTTTAGAGCCAAGAAATCTGATCATCAGTGTAACAAGAATATAAACATCTGCTGTTTGCTCCCTCTGAACTGTGATTGCCCTGAAAGGTGTTTTATGCTGGTTATAGAACAGACTGAAATGAACGCTGATGCCTCAGGACGATCTACAAAAGCAAACACAACCATCAGTGATGAGATGGATCGAGTAAGGGATGATGCATACTCCCTTCTGCACATCAGTTTGATTTGACATGTGTGATCAGGTCGTCCCTGGTGTCACTTTTGCCTTTTAGAATAAATCACTGTTGTTATTTGGATTTGATCAATCAGAAGCCTTCCATTCTATTCTGTTCTATTCTCCTTTCTGCTTATCGGTTTGATATGACGTGTGTGATCAAGTTTGTCCCTGGCATCGTTTTTTTTGTTGGGAATTAATCATCATTATCAAGTGGTTTCAACCAATCAGAATCAAAGAATGTAACACAGCTAGGAAACAAGTAAGAAAGTCTTGTAGTAATTCTTTATATTTACACTAAATGCCTGTGACCACTGCTGAAAGGCTAGCGTCAGATGAAGTGACAAACTGCAGGCAGCAGAAACAATCAATCAATCAATCTTCATTTATATAGAACCAAATCCCAACAAATGTTCTCCTCAGACTCTTTCCAAACAGAGCCGGTCTAGACTGTACTCTATGTTCTATTATTAACAAAGACCCAACATCAAGACCGGACAGGACTCAGTCTGATCTCATCTTAATCCACCACGAGCATTGCCCCTCGCAGTATCTAGCTAGTTATAGCAGCGAGGACAAACTTCCTTTAACAGGCAGAAACCTCCAGCAGGACCAGACTCATGTTAGACACACATCTGCTGAGACCGTGTTGGAGAGAGGGATAGAGGAGAATAAGAGAGAGTGATGACAGTGATGAAGGAATAGTAGTAGCTGTTGCTGCTGTCGTCCAGCAAGTCCGTATTAGCTGGAGTCTGGAACGTCCACAGCAGGAGGACGTCTACGACAGCAAACAAGTCAAAGACTCTCAATGAGTGAGAAATAAGTTGGACTGTATGTATCGTGTTTTTTTGGTCTGTTGACCACTCAAAGTACTTTTACGTTACATGTCATGTCCACCCATTCAATCAATCAATCTTTATTTATAAAGCACCAAATCCCAACAAATGTTCTCCTCAGACTCTTTCCAAACAGAGCAGGTCTAGACCGTACTCTATGTTCTATTATTAACAAAGACCCAACATCAAGACCGGATAAGACCCAGTCCCATGAGCAGAGCACTTTGCAGCATTTAGCAAGTTACAGTGGCAAGGACAAACTTCCTTTAACAGGCAGAAACCTCCAGCAGGACCAGACTCATGTTAGACAGGTATCTAGATGATGTAGTTTGATGCACTTGAGGGGCACTTCAAGATAGCTTAAGCTACAAATGTGTGTGTAGAAATGGGAATATTTTGCGATAACTAGCGGTCCAATTCTGGACTGAAATGCTCCCATGCTCACCCCTCCTGTCGGTGAAGTTACGGTGGCCTTTGAGGACAAAAAGCGCCTGTGATGCACGACAAGAATGATCCTCCATTTGTCAAGTTTTAACTATCAAAAACATTCTTTTGCACACAACAACCTCTCTTCTTCTTCTTCAACCAGTGCATTCACTGAATACAAAAACATGCATGTTCTGATAAATGCAGCTAAAAACTACCCACTGCACCTTTAAGTACAAAGGTTCATTCACTGCAGCTGATAAATTATGTCACAGAACATTAATCATAAAATCAATTTCGAAAATGAGACGTAAATGTCACGTTTTCATGGATCCATCAAATTAAATACCGGATCAATCAAGGCAGAACTCCATAAAGACCACCTTTGGAGCGCTGCCAGCTACGGTGTACTACAACCATGCATCATGTATTACAGATACAGGATAATATTACTGGTATGAATGGCATTATAAGGCTCATATTTCCAGTCCTGGTTGTATCTGCTCCTGTTTGCTGTTGCTGTTGCTGTAACTATTATCGTCTGATGTTCAGGCTGCAAATGTTCCTGGTGTTGTGTTGACGTTTTAAGCGCTTCACTTTGCGTCTTTAACTTTCAATATCTCATCAAACGACACAAAAACGTCCAGATTAACGCAGCCAGGAGGATAAAAAGAATCAAACTTGGGTCTTAAGCTGCATATTAGTCGTGTGATGTGACAGAGAAACAGCTTCCACAGCTCCCACAGCTTAAGACCCTTTGACACTTCATTTTCCAACTTCCCCATGTGACCCTGAATGTCAC
The DNA here is from genome assembly GCF_009762535.1 of Notolabrus celidotus. Lineage (NCBI taxonomy): Eukaryota > Metazoa > Chordata > Actinopteri > Labriformes > Labridae > Notolabrus > Notolabrus celidotus. The sequence continues at coordinate 29,889,260 of NC_048289.1, forward strand.
AGCAGTTTCACAGGCTGAGGGAGGGGAGGAGGGGGAGGGCGGGCAGCATGAAGCCATCAGATCGCAGCTTTTTAGACTCAGATCGAGGCAGCTGATGGACAGCTGTGACGGCTGAGGTGATGGAGAGGACACTTACGGGCACTTCATCACCACCCTGCTCACCTCTGAAATCCTCGCAGACCACTAACACATGTCCTCTGCAACCACGGACATAATTGCCATGTGGGGGAAAAACCTCACACTCAGCTAAAATCGATCATTTTCCATTTCATCCCTTTGATTAAAGAACTGCTGCTAATGCTCTTCAGCTGTTTCAGACTTGCGGCCTCATTTTGTTGCATTGTGTCTTTTAGTCAAATGAAATTGCTTCTATAATGGGGTTTGATTTCGTGAGCATAATCAGGTTCATTTCCAGAGTTTTCTTTGAAACCGCTCCTCATCAGAAACACTCACAGAGTCATGAATATTTATGTCCCATCCAGCCCAGAACCGTTACAGATTCAGTCCTGGTTTCCACACACTTCACTGTATAAAAATCTCAGCGTTCAAACTGTGTCTCAAACTTTAAGTGCTCATGCATTTTAATCATCTCGGGCTCACCGCCGAGCTTCAACGGGGAAGACGTCAAATCTGCCTCTGCTGCAAAAAAATATGGGCAACATGAAATATTAACGGGGAATTTGTGAGCTGTAAAAGTTGACTGATGTGCAACAACAGCAACATATCATATCTGCAGAGGTTTATTACGTGTTAGTGAAAAAAAGCAGAATGTAGAGCACTGAAGGACGTGATATCTTGTTCACCTTCCAGCCGGATCTTTGCAAAACTACAAACCAGATTTTTATGTAACGTGTGAGGAAGGACGCAGCATGCACAGAGGAAGAACCCTTTCATTTGGAGCAGATTTGACTTCCAAAGAAGGCGACAAACTGAACACTGGTGTCCAAAGAACAGCAGAACGGACTCACACACATGCAAATTTATGGTCTGTCTTCATAACAAGAGGTTTTAGTTGAAAGCTGTTACGCTTTGGAGGAAGAGTTTCATATTCTGTGCTTTTCACACTTTTAGAGGTGCAGATTAAAAACAATGCCTCATCACATTCCATCAAATCTTTCAGTTTTCTGAATAAAACTCACTTCTGATTGTCAGCAAGGTGTCCTTCAATTCCTTACCATCAACACGCATTATTCCAGGTACAACTGCCACTTCAGTGTTCTTAATTCATGCACAAGATGTATCAGCGTTTATCCAAAAGAAGTAACTGAAGCATCTGGCTTCAACTCAAAACTTTTATGACCGAAGAAAGAGAGAAACTCTGTGAGCACATCCAGCTTCTCAACACCTTATTGTGCAATATCTGATACTAAGAGATAGGGATGGGAACCGAAAACCGGTTATTTTTGAGAACCGGTTCAAAGTGATTCAATTCCTGGGAATCGTTTGTTTTCCGTGCCTAACGATTCCGCTTATCGATTCCTCTTACGTCGCAAATGCGTGATGACGTCAACCGCAAGAAGTGTATTTTGGTTTAGAGCTTTTCCAACATGGCGTCGAGGCAGAAGCACTCCAGAGTTTGGCTGTATTTCACGGGAAAAGATGATACCAGGGCGACTTGCAACACTTGCAAAACTTTAATTTCTTCAAAGGGGGGGAATACTTCCAATATGCAGAAACATTTGTCCACCCAGCATGCAATTAATTTGCAGAAATGTAACGTGTTTGATACGCTACTCAGTGAAGGTGAGTCTCATCCAGGTAAAAGCAGGAGCGAAGCTAACGTCACGGCATCATCTGCTTTTAATGTCGAAGGTAACGATAAACTCCTCCAGGTCCTCTGTTGTGTTTATGTTAGCTCCCTGTTAACCTCCTTTCACCAAATGAACTCAGAGGCTAGCTCTCACACCGGCTCAGAGGCTGCAGCGGGTAGCTCTCGCGCACCCTCTAGCAACCCCTTCCATCGAGGCAGGGAAGACTAAACTGACAGAGGCGAGGATAAACAAGTGTCACCGAGCAGTGACCAGATTTGTGGTTAAGGGTTTACACCCTTTTGCCACTGTAGATTCCTCTGAGTTTCGGCAGGTTAATTTGTTGCATATTTTCTGTTATCTCCTCAGGTGAAATCTAGAATTATCAGTGTTGCGTGTTGTTTTAACCAGTGTAGTTATGGATCATTATTCCCATGTTTTCTGTAGGGAGATGATAAAGACTCTCAACTCTAAATAACATGCCCCAAACAAACCAAACCCATTTGTATTATTTCATTCCTTCATCCAATGAGAATCGATAATGGAATCGGGATTGCTAAATTCTTATCAATTCCCATCCCTACTAAGAGATATCCATCGATCGCTGATAACAGACACCCTGTAAAGCTTTGGAGTGGACTCCAGTGGCCTCAGCCGTCGTAAGCACAACATACTTGTGCATTGGAGTGTTCGTGTCGCTCTGCAATACTCCACCCAAACACTAGTTGGCAGTGCAACTTCTACGCTCGTCATATCACCAGTTTCCAGTCCCACAACATCCTACATTACAAACTGAATCTGAGCTGATAGATGTTGATCACACTGCAAAGAGAGGAGACGTCGGAGGAGATGGAATCCACGGTTTCTTAGCTCTTATCTTGCAGATTTATCTGAGGAGCTTTCTTCTTTTTTTTAAATTTATTTTATTGTATAGGACAGCTGAAGAGAGACAGGAAATGTGGGGAGTAGAGAGTGGGGGAAGACATGCAGGAGATGGTCGACCGGCCGGGAATCGAGACGGCGACCCCTGCGACGAGGACTGTAGCCTCTGTATGTGGGGCACTTAAACCGCTACGCCACCAGCGCCCCAAGAGAAGCTTTCTTCTGATTTGATGCTTTACAAAGGGGCATGCAGCTCCTGTCGAGCTCTGAGATCAGCAACGAAGAGTGAGAGAAAACAAACACCAACACAAGAGTCATTGAACTTTCCATAACTGTGAGCGTCTGCCTCAAACAGACTCATGAATCTGTCCTGCTGCTGAGTTAAATGTGTGTTTTGGGAAGCTGCCCATGTCAGAGGAGTATTTTGGCTTCAAGAGACACGTCGTCCATCTTTCAATCCAAAGTGTGGCCAAAAAGTGAGTCACTGCTGTCCTTTAATCCCTGATAATCGATGCATCATTGTGCATAATGCTTTACATACACAGTGGTGGTACTGTACAGATTTGCATATCACAGAAGGCTGGATTACTGGCCTTGGTGGAGGACTGTGTGTCCTTGTTGTGTATGCGTTCACAATTAACACACACACACACACACACAGTGGGAGTCAGTTATAGGAGCTGTGAGGACTCATTCGATCGTCTGCACAATATGTCCCTGATTTTAAAATTCGGTCTATCAAATGCCAACAGTCCCTGACCCAAATATCCACATCACTTAGATAAAAGACAAAAGAACCTGCAAGCTGTTAAGCCCAAACAAGAGAGCGATCCAGAAAAACGTCTCCAACAAATATTTCTTCTTGTTTATCAACGAGCCGCTGATTCACTCCACTGTAACCAGAGTTTTAATGGAGCTGCTCCTTGAAGTTTCTCATGTTATTAATGAACAAATATTTCTTCTTCATCCCGACTGAGCCAACAGACTTTGTGAAACTGTGAGTGTTTGTGCACAAATAAACCTCCTCGTACTGTAAATCCTCCGGGAACACACAGTTCCAGAAGCAGAGAGGAGCCGGTGTGGATTCAAAGAGTAAAGAAGAAGAAGAAGAAGAAGGAGGAGGAAGTGAGTGAGTGAGTGAGTGAGCAGAGAATAAAAGGTAGATGGATGATGGGTGTAAGTCAGACTCATTCAGTCCGGAGGTTCATTGATACAAAGATGGATGTTCGTCACCCTCACCTACTTGCTTCATCAACGTCACCATGTGGCAGCAAATGAAAGCCATTAGCCCCGAGCGCCGGCTGTACACAATGCTGAGACGAGGTGTGCGGCCAATCAGGGCCTGGCAGCCGACCAAATCTCCTCAATCAGAGAGTCTAACGCTCCGTATGGAGAGGGGAGAGGGTGAATCAAACTATCATACATCATAAAGGGTCGTGTGATGTTTGCTCAATGTGTGTGGATGATTAGAAAGAGAGTGGCTGCAATGAAGAAGATCAATCCCACGCTGCACGGCTCATAATGAGCTGTTTGAATGTTGTATGAGGAACTTTTTATGACACGTTCAACATGAAATGATTCATGGGGATGAGCTCTGAATGTGTTGTGATGATGAATGGTGTGTAAGAGGAAGCAGATAATACTCAGTACCTTCCTCCTCTTCCGGGCCTGTGGGTGATTCTGTCCGTCCTGAGCTTTGCCCAGCAGGTCTGGGAACACCAGGGGTTTGAGGGAGCGGGAGCGAGGGGTTCTGGGATACCGGAAAGGGTCCATCATGCGGAAGTCCCGTCCGTAGCGCACGGTGCAAAGAGAGCGAGAGCGTAGGCGACCAGCAGAGTGCAGGCTGTTAACACCGATCATGATCGGAGGCGAGGGTGCATGAATCAGGGAAAGCCGAGCTTTCGAGCGCGATTTAAAAGAACAAACCAGGAGATGAGAATCTGCAGGAGTGGATCAGTCTGCTGCAGGAGAAAGAAGTTGATCCACAAAGTGTGAAATGAGGCTCGTCTGATGCGCCAAGAGACAGCTGGAAGTGAGTTCAGCTGTTACAGCGAGCAGCCGGTGATCAGCGGAGACGCAGAGGGAGGCGACACATCGTCAGGCGGCTGTCAGCAGCACCGGCAGACCGTGATATCAGCGGGCATCAAACCCCCAAACAGTCACAGCGCTGAACGTCTTGATCAACGCCCACCAGGCAACACAGGGGTGCCCACCTGACGCTGAATTATTGATCACACAGCCATGTATTATACATGTAGAGAAGCGGCTTCTGAGCTGCGATGACAGCAAGACTTTTTCCTCTCCAGGTCAGTAAATCCAGCGCTCCTCTTTGCTCAGGAGAGTCTCTGAAGTTGATCATAAAACTGCACAACAACGTCTCATTCCTCCGGATGAGAGGCTCTGCCAAGTTACCCAAAGGTGACACCTGTCCAGCTGCCACCCTTTTAACAAAGAGAGTGATCACACACACACACACACACACACACACACACACTCACACTGACACTCTCACAGATGGTATGAAACACTGGAAGAGGTGTGAACGGACAGCCAGCATGAAACAGATGGGTGCGAGAGGCGGAAATGAGGAGGTAAAAAAAAAGAACACAGGAGAAGCTTTTTATGATTATATGAAGACAAACAGAACGGAGAGATGGAGGGGAGGGAGGGAGGGAAGGAGGGAAGGAGGGAAGGAGGGACGGCCGCCCTCGGACTTTCGGAGCAGGGACTCCAAAGAGCACCTTTGATTTCGTCACAAACCCTCAAATTAATCGTAAATTAACGAGAAGAAAACGGCGATAAAAGATGAGAGTAGCAGAGATGTTCAGAGACGTCCTGTTGCTCCGGCTGTAAAATGGATCCCATCAGTTTGACAGTCAGAGTCCAGATTCTCAAATTGTCTCTCTCACTTCTCCGTCCGTCTTTCTGTCCATAAGTGGAGATCCGCTTTGAATGTTTACTCCTTTTTCCCCCATAAGTGTGATCCACTCCTCCCGCTCTACGTTCATTTCTCTCACACTCTTCTCATTCGGCGGGTGTGGGTGTTTCAGGGAATAATCGCCGCTCTCCCACTCCTGGTGGCGGATTTTAAAACCCCTCCAAGTCGTCGTTCCTGGATGCCCGGTTTATCAATCTGTTGCAATCTCTCCGTTCAGTCCAGCGTTCCTCTCTGTTCCCTGCCGCCGCTGCCTCTGATGCGGAGGAGGAGGAGGAGGAGGAGGAGGAGGAGGAGGAGGAGGAGGAGGAGGAGGAGGAGGAGAGCTGGCCGCCTGACTCGCAGAGTGAAAGAGAAGCTGATAGGGACAGTGCTCTCCCTCTCTCTGCCTTCCTCTCCCTCCGCTTCGTCAATGCGTACCTCCCTCCCTCCCTCCCTCCCTCCTTTCCTCCCTCCCTCAGTCATTGCCAGCAAATCACAGTCTCCCAACTGCCTCCTCAATACACACACACACACACACACACACACACACACACGTTCACACACACACGTTCACACACACGTACCATTTTTTAATAAATATACTTGGGATGTAAATTAGTATTCTGCTGAGGTCTTGAAGGAGCGATGGGAGAGGTGAGAGGAGGAAGAGAAACATGCAAAGAATCAGCAGTACAGGGACGGTGTGAGGAGGTGTGACTGTTAAAGTGTGTGTATTCAGCATCGCTGTTACTGAATTAAAGGAGCAGTTCAGTTTTTTAAGAAAGATGTGTACAGGTTCCTTTCTGTGAAAGAGTTTCAGATCTGTGTGTCAAAGAACAGGCGTATGATCGTGGATATATCTGGGTCATTTAAATTCACTTTGCATCCAAAAATCACTAAATCAGCAACCTGACAAAAAAAGTATATATATATATATATATATAAACAGTATATATATATATATATATATATATATATACTGTTTGTAGTACATATTTATAGTACAGGGAGTATATATAGTACATATTCAAGTTTCACTTTATTGTCATTCAGTCACATTTAAAAACATGAAGGAACAAAACACATTGCTCCAGCAGCAAACAGTTCCCCTTGAGTATGCACTGCACTGCTGCACGCCGCCATCGATGTAGTATATAGTAAATATAAATATAGTACATATATACACACATAAATATACTATGTACATGTACTGTATACTAAATATACTGTTTGTATTATGTATGTTTTATATATTTACTGCATATATATTCATATATTTATATATAGTACATAATAGGACATATATTGTACATGCAGTATATATACTACATATATAGCAAATTAAAATTAACTTAGTACATATACACAATGTATATAGTAAATATATATATAGTACATATAAACACATAAATATATTATATATAGCCTATGTACTATATATACTGTTTGTACTATATATGTGCTATATATGTACTATATATAAATATATGAATATATATAGTAAGTACAGTATATATAGTACACATACAGTAAATATATACAATACATATATATATATTATCTATGTAGTAAATATAGAGTACATATATAGTAAATATATATACTATAGTACATATACACACATATATATATATACTATATATGTACTGATATATATAGTACATTAATAGTGGATATATATATATAGTATATATGTTTACATGTACTATATTCACTATAAATATACTTTATATATGTACTATTTACATGTACTATATTTACTACTATACATATATATTTATGTATATTAATATACATATATCTACGATTAAACGTCTGTGCTTTGACTCATAGATCTGAAACACTTTCACAGAAAGGAACCTGTACACATCCTTCTTAAAATGTTGAACTGCTCCTTTTAATTCAATAGCAGCTCATTCTAAAAAATATATAGGCTGCTGTTATGGCTGTAGCAGGACTGTATTTTCCCACTTTCTTACACAAGTGTAGCCTCCATGGGTTAATATTCACAAAATAACTGCACTACAATGATAGAGGCTCCTTTCACACATGCACTGGGGTCCTGGAAATTCCTAATATTAGCTTTTGTGTGCCTCAAGTGTGAACACAAACTATATCACATCAGTATTGTTTGGGGTTTGATGCTTTTGTCTGGACCTTTTACTACAAGGCTCCAAGTGAAGCTCCACAGGAAGTTGGGTGAGTCCATGTGCGGCAGTTAAAATACAGGAAAATCTCTATACATATTACTGCTTGCCTCAGTTGACTGATATGTTTCCTACCCTGTTGTTTGTATCCAAGAAACTTCCTTTTTACTTATCTTTAGGGCTTTTTCACTTTGATAAGAAACAACAACTGAAGAGAGACAGAAAATGTGGGGAGCGGAGAGCGGGAAGGGCATGCAGCAGAGGGTCGAATGTGGGACTGTTGCTTTAAATACTCTATACCGGGCAGCACTTTAACTGCTCAGAAAACCTGGTGCCCAAGAAGTAACAGTGATACAAACACAGAGACAGTGTTAAAAAAGCAACTCCTGCCTCACCTAAACTAAACATTTCAAGCTGCGAGATCACACCAAACAGAGAAATTCTCTGGCTGTGAGGTGCATGTGTGAACGTCTCATTCCTGGAAATATCAGGCCCTACAGTCCTGAAGTTCATCCTTTGTGTTCATCCCTCTGTCGTTCTCCTTAAAAGAAAAGCTTTTAATTAACTAGTCCCCGTGTAAAATGTAAACAAAGGCTGCTTTGGTCAACGTGTGGCAGCAGGGAAAGTCAATAACATCGCTTAAAAGGAAAATCCATTCTTCTAGCTGATGGTCTCGTTCCCTTTCTCGGGTCATTTTGAGGTTTTAGTGTTACCTTCAGTTTTCTAACCCTCACAGTTTGTGTCAAAGCTTTCAATGATGAGTGCAACAACAATCTCCACAAACTATTCCACCACAGCACATGGATTCATGGCATTTTTACTTCTACAAAAATCTGATTTTAATAACAACCTTTGCAGTAAATCTCTTAAACAGGACAATAAAAGCGCCGGAAATCTGATATGGAGACAGATTTTACACCCCACTAACAATAAATGAAACCGACACCAAAACAAAGCCGACGTGAAAACAGGAGAGAAACCAGAGAGATGGAGCGACTGACAGAAACCTCTGCTTACAAGACAAATGAAGGAGGAGTTCCCCTCCTGGGAGAAATTGACCAAATAGAATTATTGACTTCACGGTGAGTAAATCTGGAGCTACAGGACTGTGACCGAAGATTTAATGACTGGGCCCGACGCAGACGACCAGCATCGATTGGATTGTTTTTCAGTGATGTATGATGGAGAGGGACCAAAAAATCCAGAGCTCACTTTCACATGTTTCACTACATTTTTATTAAAAACTCTGAGAGGAAAAGGAGGGATGTCGTTTCAGAAAATGTGAGATTAAGGATTTTTAATTCAGCAGGAAACTGAGATACTGAAGCCAAATAATCCCTCTGTGAAATACTGTGCCGATATCATCAACATGTGTGAATAAATAAAGAGATAACAATGAAAATGGAACAAATTAAATAAAAACAGAAACAAAATATCAAATAAATATATTTTAAAAATAAAGAAAAATAAACAACAGTCAAACTTACTGATCACTGTGAATATTTAATGTTGAAAATGTAAAGAATGGCTTTTAAAGCTACAGTGTGTAGTATTTAAAGGTACAGTGTGTAGTATTTAAAGGTACAGTGTGTTGTTTTTAAAGGTACAGTGTGTATTATTTAAAGGTACAGTGTGTAGTATTTAAAGGTACAGTGTGTAGTATTTAAAGGTACAGTGCGTAGGATTTAAAGGTACAGTATGTAGTATTTAAAGGTACAGTGTGTAGTATTTAAAGGTATAGTGTGTAGTATTTAAAGGTACAGTGTGTATTATTTAAAGGTACAGTGTGTAGTATTTAAAGGTACAGTGCGTAGGATTTAAAGGAACAGTATGTAGTATTTAAAGGTACAGTGTGTAGTATTTAAAGGTACAGTGTGTAGTATTTAAAGGTACAGTGTGTAGTATTTAAAGGTACAGTGTGTTGTATTTAAAGGTACAGTGTGCAGTATTTAAAGGTACAGTGTGCAATAATTAAAGGTACAGTGTGTAGGATTTAAAAGGTACAGTGTGTAGTATTCAAAAGTACACTGTGTAGTATTAGTACACAGCAGAACAGACTAGGTAAAAAAAACGTGATATAATAAGCATGTTTAAATTAGTGAATATAAAAATTGTTTCATTTTTGTTGACTTAGAATGAGGTGCTTTAATATTTACATAAGGCGAGGGTTCTCTTCCATGGAAGCCACCATCTTGAACTGTCATGTTTCTACAGCAGCACAGAACAACAAACTTGTAACACACATGTTTTTGTATTTAATGAGTGGCTGTGCAAGATGCAAAGAAGAAGAGAGGGGTTGTTGTTGTGCACAAAATAATTTGTATTGATTCTCAGTTTTCATTGACAAATGTAGGATGATAGTTATCCTGCATCACAGGAGCTTCTTGTCCTTTAAGGCCACCGTCCCTTCACCAATGGGAGGGGTGAGAAAGGGAGCAGGATCGGACTGCTAGATATCACTAAATGTTCCAAATTCTTCACACTGTACCTTTAATTCTGCTTTTTCAGAAATCTCAGGGAAAACCTTCAAAATTGGCACAACTGTTCACTCTGACTCGAGGATGAAATAATTGAATTTGGGTTGACAAAAGGTCAAAGGTCATTGTGTTATTTCACAACATGTCACAATTGACCCAATTTTCATGTAACACTGTTTTTAGCGATAATTCAAAAATATCAAAAGCTAATTATGACAGAATAATCACAGAAGGGTCTAACAGGATAAATCAGCATTACAGTGACATCAGAGTCTTGCTATGTTCCTACCTTGCTCTTGTTTAGTTAAGATCTGAGGATCAATGGAGGGAAATTCTTTAAAATGTCAACTCAGGCTCAAGAATGGGATGATTAGATTTTTGTGGGAAAAGGTCAGAGGTCACTGTGATCTCATCTCCATCCTGATTGTGATTGGAGTTACAATGCACAGATATTCGGTTGTACCTGTGCAAAATGCATTAAAGATCCATTCTATTCATGGCATTGTTTTCTTTAAAGGGGTAAAGTTTTCTTGCAAACAATTGCGATACACAAATAAATCCCCCTCCCCAGCTGAAGTCTCATTTGGCTGAGGCATACAGTTACAGGGCGCTGATTCCAGTTAAATATTTAATGACTTTAAACCTTTGTGTGATGAACTACTTGTGTGTTTCTTTGTTGACAAGCTAACAACCCCGACAGTATCCCTGCTCTTCCTCCAAGATTAAAATGTCATAATAAAAGTTTAACGAGGGCTGAGGCTGTGGAAGGCAAAAAAGGAAAAACAGAGTCCGTCCCCCGTGACCGGGGTCTGTGTTTTTCTGACATCAGGGTGGACATGTTGTGAGCCGACATGTGCCTGCTGCTATCAGGAGGGAATAGTAAAAGAACATCTCACCCATTAAAGGAGAACCAAAAACAACCTGCATGAGGTCACATCTTCAGGAGAGGGCTGGTGTTTGCTGCTGTCACTGTCTGTGTCTGTGTGTGTGTGTTAAACCCTGATGTGTCACCTGATATAGCCTCAGAGAATGACAGTGAGCTTTGAGGTATTACGATGTCACCAGTGATTAGCGATAAACAATGTCTGGCTTTGACTTCCTTTTCCATTCCTTCATTATTCACAGATAAGGTGGTAACTTGAGAAGTGAGCGTGTGTTCAGGTCAGAAGTGAAGCTTAATTTGCCACCCAGATACATCTGCAGGATCAATGCCATCATTATTTAGTTCATAACATCCCTGAAGAACTCCAGCTCATCTGTTTCCAGTGAGTCCCAGCTTCACTGTAAATAGTAAAGTATACTCTGGATTACTTCAGTGGAATGAACCCAAAACAATTGCAGATAGCAGGTCTTAAGTTTGCTGAAATAAAACGATATGATGGTGATTTTTAAAAGTTAAAACTCTGAAGTCCGTCCTCAAAAAGCAATGAAAACAATGCAAATAAATTGAGGTGGAATCGATCAATTCTGATGCACTCCAGAGAGTCGGGAACTCTACATGCTGACCAAAGACTGTATAAAAATGGACATAATACTCGTGACGTCAACCGGGTGCCATATTGGAAATCCTGAACTCAACCTAACTTCTGTCGAGCTAGTGTGAGATAAAAAGGCAGGCTTTAGCCTCCTCGCTAACAGCCACAGGGTTCCCACCTGTCAATCAAGTCAGCTGTGACTTTGATTATGAAAAACTTGTAATATTAACATCTTCGAAACTGCCGTGCTATGAAAAAATTCACCTGCACAGTGTGAGCCGATAGAGAAATGAGCTATTCAGACTTCACTCAATTTTTGTACCAGGCTGTAAACATGTTTATTTCTGCTGTAAAGATCGTCTTCTTTGAATGGGTGTGTATGTGGTTTCCGGCACTTCCAGAGCCAACCTCTAGTGGACACTCGAGGAACAGCAGTTTTCAAAAACAGCGCTTCAGAAACAGATGGGTGACATCACGAATACTACGTCCATTACTTATACAATCTATGGTTGTTATAGATATTTGCATGCATTAATTAATGTCAGATGACCACTGATGGGCGGATTACTCTACGCCTGCTTTTGCTCTCCATAGAGAGAATGTTTTTTTCTGCATACACATGAGCTTGCTGTTACGTGATTGGTCCATACTTCTTAAGGCTGATTTATACTTCTGCGTCTCCCATACGCAGCAGGGGCTGACGCGGACATGAGCCCCACATACTTGTGCGTCGGTGTGTCCGTGTCGCGCAGCAATTCTCCGCCGAAACGCCTGAGGGCAGTGCGGTCTCTCTGATAGCCGGCCGCCTGCTTCCGGTCCTGCTACGATCTCTGTTTACTTTTCCACAGAGATTCAGAGCGTGTTATGTTAATCTACAGCTGATACATGTTGCTGTTTATCATACAGACATGATTACATGAAGAATAGAGAGGAGGAGATGAAATACACGGCCGATGTGCGGCCAATGTCCGGGATCCCGGAAGTGTTGTAAATGCGGGAAAGACAAAGCCGCCGAGCGGACCAATCACAGGGCTTGCGGTCCGCGTCGGCTCTACGGGGAGTTACATTTTGGAGGAGGTGCACGTCAGCTACGTGCGTAGGCCTCGGCGTAGGTACGGGAGCTACGTGGACCCCCGGCGTAGGGTACGCCGTTGATTCAACGCAGAAGTATAAATCAGCCTTAAGACTACAAACCTACCACAAACAGGAACCAGTACAATTTTTTCACAACTTCTTTTAATTTATGTTATTATTCTATAATTCAATTGTTTATTTATTTTTAACGCTTCAATTTTTATCATCTTAATACTATTTTTAATTTATTTTATTTATCTTTTTTATTGTCTTAAGTAGTTATGTTTTTATCTTTTATTTACTTATTTATATACATTTTAATGCAATTTGTGTGCTTTAGTCTCTACTTCTGAATCCATTTCTGTTTTCTGTTTAGTCATGAAATATATATTCCATTTTTTTTTTTTTTTTTTTTTTTTCAATTGCTGTAAAGAACTTGGCGCATTGCATTTGATTGGTATGAAAGGTGCGTTATAAATAAATCTTGATTGATTGATAGATTGAACAATCCTCCTACTACAATCCAGATTCTCACAGATTTTGGATTTCTATTTATAATCCATAATAAGAAATTTATCCCAAAGTAAACCACCAACGAGCTCTGAGCTGAGCCTCAGAATGACTCAAAGAACCCGGGTGACGGCAGCTGTAGCACACAAACTACAGAGAAACACCTGCTTACCTGAACCCAGTGTAAAGAGAAGGTGTTTTTTATGTTACCTCGATCAGTTTCCCCGTCTGCTGTCAGTCTCCTCCTCCCCGCCTCCCTCCAACTCAATATTTCACATCCTGTCTAAATCTCTCCCTCCGTCCCTCGTCCAGACAGCTCGGGGAGACGGGGGAGTTTATCCACAGCCGCCGCATGTCTCTGCTGACCCAAGCAGCTGTCTCTTTTTCACACTATCTCTTTTTTCAGGACGATGGCTCTCTCTCTGCCCCTTCCCCCTCAGTGGCACTATGCTTTTTATCTTCAGAGTAAAGATGCGTGAGGTTTGTGTTCCTGCGGTGAATGTTTGCTGAGCTCTGTCCTCGATCAGAGGAGCAGGTTATGAGTTTTTGTTTGAATGAAGTTATTACATCACGTCAGTTTGAACGTTTTATCACCGTCTTATTTTACTGAGTTTTTAGGGAAGTTTCCAAATTGCAAACATCTGTGAGATTAAAATATCAAAATATGAACCATATCATTCCATAATTCTTTATAATGAACAAACCTCCTTTAGAAAGACGCTTCAGGAAATTAAATTTAAGGGATTCTTGGAAAAATGCAATTAAGGATATCTCCCTAAAACGTCCTTCCTCTGAATAGAAACTGTGTTTATGTAAGGTTTACCTCTGTGCATAAAAACAGTATGTGCATCTTTTTTGTATACATAAAGTAATTTCTGACTATAGCTTCTGAAATAAACAAGTTTATCAGCAACAACTCAAGTAATTTTCAGTTCTTGTGACGCATACTTTGAAAGTCATTAAGGGGCTCCAAGAGTACAATAATGTCCAATTTTCCAAGGGAGGACTCTTCAGACCCCCCAACCCCATCTTATTATACTGGAAAAGATCAATATGACACTATCAGATCAAGAAACGGGGAGTGTGATGGATTATTATTTTGCAAAATGACGTAAGATTACACCAGATATGATTCAGGGCCTGTGTCCATCAACCCTGTTTTTCTACAGGCAACGCCCCAACTGCAGCTGACTTCTCTCTTACACATCATGTTACTCAGTTATAAAAGTTGTCTTACAGCCAAATACCACCAGATACGTGTCCGATCCGTCACAGTACCGGATCTGATAGGTTTCTATTCTAGTCAATGTGTTAACTTCCACTGGATCCGCTCCGTTGCGTTCCAGCTGCGTCTCTGATCAGGCAGGTCGGAGTCCTCCAGATCAGATACACAAGACTTCTATTTGTGCCGGATGCCGGAGCACGACGCATCAATCTCAACAGAGCAGATGGAGCGGGACAGGAAGTCAGGTTTCACCAAAACAAAATGAAAACATCCGGTTAATTTTCAGAATAAAACACTCTGTGTTATCACCAGATCGTATTTCACTTAACTACAACAACAAACCAAAGTCATGATGAGCGGAGCCAGGCCTGGAGTCAACAGGTCAGAGGTTTTCAGAGGACCAGAAAGACAACATGGATGAGGAGAGGAGGAGGAGGAGAATCCTTGATTCAGTGATTACTGCGGGGAAACCTCGGTCACATGACTCCAGCTGTCCGGTGGTCCTGCTCCGGACCGCAGCGGATCAGAGACGGACAAAGATCTGGTGGAAGTCCCGGGTTACAGCACTCCTACTTCCTTAAGCTTATCCTGTCATAGCAGGATAAGCTGCTCATAGGTGTAGTAACTTTATCCTCCGTATTCACCTCCACCATTGCTGCGGACAAAGTTGATACCAGAAGTCCCGCCCCTTCTTGATTTTGATTGGTCAGTGATGGAGAAGAGACATTGATGAGTGCAGACATGCTGCAAAAAACAGCTGACGATGAGAATGTTTTTCGCCCTTAGGATGCTAAGTGCTAAAACAGAAGATGCTGTTAGTGGACACAGGCCCTTACACCTACAACAATGAAATGTGAACTCATTCTCTTTCACTCCTCTATCTCAGGGATATAATTAAAAGGGGGTCAACAAATCCTGATCTTGCCTCGGGCAACAAAAGAGCTAAAGCCAGACTTGCAAGTTGCAGAAATGTTCATGCTGGACATCAATAAAGCGTCACATGTTGATGTATTTCACTTGTTTTCAGCAGAAAGCCATTCGAGCTAAACACAAAGCACAACCTTTCCTTAACCTCATCAAAAGGATCCCTGACACCTTCACAATCTCTTCTGTCTTTACACACTGAAGACGTGGATCTCTTCTGTTTCTCTCCCTTCTGTTTCTAAAGACATGAGCTGCTTGTCCTCGCCCAGGCTCCTGAGGCCGGCCGTCAAGCTCCGGCCTGTGCCCGTTCATACAGCAGCTGGGTCAGACCGACAGCAGCGACACATGAGAACGATTTCTTCCCCCTCATTTACAAAAACAAATAAGTCATCCATCTTTTCCCCCCGCCATTGATGCTGCCACACAATCGATAACATCAGTGCACCTAATTACTGTTTGAACAGCGTGGTTCAGCGTCTCATTGAGCTGTGCAACATTTTCATTTCAGCAGAATTTGTTCCTCTGCTCTAACACGGGCTGGTAACCTACTTCAGTGCATCATTAGCTCCCACTTCAAGCTGTAAGCCCTGAGCGGTGCTGAAGAAAGAGAGAGAATGAGAGAGGGAAGGGGGGAGAGATAGAGAGAGTGCAGACCTATGTATCTCTGAGCCTCATAATAAAGGAACAAAGTTTCCTCCACAGCAGCAGTTTGGGCCTGCAGCCAGAGCTTCAAACTCTGCAGGGAGCTCCACAGCAGCCATGTTTTCCATGCATGCTGCAAACAGAGGGGTGAAGGAACATGAAGAAGTGGTGAAGAAGGCTTAAAGGCTTACTGCAGCATCGGGAGCACTCGTCTCAATCTTTTCTTTTCGTGTTAATTGCTCACAAACAGTGAGCTACTCATCAGCTATGGACACATTCAGTCTGAATGCTGCAGTGCAGAGAAAAGAGCTGATATGATCTGCAGAGTCTTTGACAGAGAGGAGGAAGCAGGGAATAAATAAACAAGTGGGTTAATTATAAAAGAGGATATAATACAGCAAGTGTTTGATTCACAAAAATCCACTTCACACATTCGCTGCTCGATTTGATCAAGATTACACCAGAACAACTCTGGCTCTCTCTCCCTGACGTGTATCTTTAATTTTAAATCAAATTCTTGAAGCATGCTTCAGTATTTAGAGAAATGCACTTTTCTTAAAGTAAAATAAAACTTGTCATACTAGAGAGGTTAAAGGTTACCCCTCATTGAAGTTGTTAACACCTCTGTAAGTCTGCAGCAGGAGTGATCATATCTGCTTCTTCTCAAGGTCCACTTCACAAATAATGATATTCAGGCCCAAACACATCCGTAAAGTTTTGCAGCTCCATGTCGTTGCTCTTGTTTTGCGTCTCACTGTGATGTTGAGCTGTTAGCATCTCCTCTCTCTGCTGCACAGAGCTGAGCTGTGTGCTCTCATCCTCATTGAGATCAGATCTGTCCATAAGTAGGATGGATAACATAATAATGGGCTTCTTACCAATGTACTGTAGGTCTGGGATGAATGGTATTCAGGTCAAAATATTGGTGTTGGGGACCAGTGGTGGAGCCACACAGTTTTGACTTGGGTGGCCAAATGGGGCTCTGACTGTTGAAGGGTTGGCCAGGCGTGGAAAACATTAGGGGCTTATGTAACCCAGGCAAGAAAAAGATAATAAAAGAGGTGATAAAGCTGTAAAACTGTATTTTTGATTTACATGAAGATTGACCAATCAGTGTCATTCATTGTCTAGCTGATGGTGAACTCCCAGCGTTCCTCATTCTTCTGTCATTGTTGCCGTCCACCATTTTTTGCTGTTCATGGTAGGAAGTTGTTCTGGCTAACCAAGCCTCAGTGGAAGCTAAAACCAGCCGTACGGCTACAGTCACGACAGTTATTCTTACCAAGGGAATATATTGATTCATTCTGATCAATGGTCAGGTTTTGGTAAAGGGACGGAGTACTGAGGAGATTCGGCACCCCGAGTTCATCCATCGAACAAGGATCATCCACAGAAGAAAGAATTTCCAGTTAACTGGATGGCGAGCCAACCTACAGAACTCTGAAAGGAGATTGCAAAGACTACCTCATCTAAGACCGATTTCCTTCGGTGCTTCTCTTGGTGCGGTAGGACAGATATCGAAACACACACTCACCTGGATTGGGCCCCAACGATCGATCCAACGACTTAACAAAAAGACTAAAACAAACTGACACGACTGGACTCAAAACACTTTGAAAGGGGGGAAATTATTTTACGCGCGCACTTTATTTTTCTTTTGTTATTGTCATTTCTAAATTGTGCTCTGTTAACTTGACACTGCAGTTATTGTGTTAATACACGCATTGTCAAAAAGTCATCTTTGTGTTGTGCCTCTTTACTAATAATCAGGCCCTGGGCTCCAGGCGTCCCTAGACTTCTGATATTGGTCCACCTTTAATATTTTGTTGAAATTGTTCAACGTAACCAAAAATAGGGGAAGGGTTACACTTACCCCAAACCTAGGAGGGTTACTTCCAATAATCACATCTACTTTAACTTCTTTTTATAAAATAATTTTGAAAATGTTACATTTTTGTAGATGTCTAACATTAAGTTTAAAAAATTTAACTTGACAGAGTGTCAACATTTAAATCTGCTGAACTCTTTAAGGACTGAAATGAAGAAGATTGTCCAAAGTCAAAGCATCAACAAAAACAATATTCAAATCCACAGAAACTCCTGTCTCTGCAGCTTGAAACACAACAACAACAACATAGCTGATTTGAATATAAGTAATGCCTCTGACATGGCAAATAGCCAATCATGTTTAAGAATTTCATGGTGGCCACAGGGGTGACAAATCAGTTTTCAGAGGTGGCCATGGCCACCCCCTGGCTCTGCCACTGGTTGGGGCGCCTAGCAGTCTAAGCGCACCCAATATACAGAGGCTATAGTCCTCATTGCAGAGGTCGCAGGTTTGACTCCAAGCTTCTACCATTTGCTGCATGTCTTCCCTCACTCTCTACTCCCCACATTTTTTGTCTTTCCCCAGCTGTCCTATCCATTAAAGGCCCCAAAATATAACTTATATATCTATATATGTCTGATTTATGGAAGAACAAAGTGTCGTTTGTCTTGTTTTATATCTGTTTTTCTTTAAACCGACTGTGACAATAAGAGTTAAATATAAGTTGGGCGCAGATTTAGTCTAATGGTTAAGTTGTGCGTCCATGAAGCTGGCTGCCTGGGTTTGATTCCAGCCTGCAGCCCCCTTCCTGCATGTCACTCCCCCACTCTCTCCTTGTTTCCTACCCTAACCACTGTCCTCTCCTCTACAAATAAAGGTGTTAAAGCCCCAAAATATAACTTAAAAAAAAATTAGCATAAGATAAATTGTAGTGGAAGAAACTTGGATTTTCTTTACAATGAAAAAAAGGTAGGGCTGCACGGTGGTGCAGTGGGTAGCACTGGTGCCTCACAGCTAGAAGGTTCCTGGTTCAAATCCCCGGCCGGGCGGGTGCCTTTCTGTGTGGAGTTTGCATGTTCTCCCCGTGCATGCGTGGGTTCTCTCCGGGTTCTCCAGCTTCCTCCCACAATCCAAAAACATGCTCAGGTTGATTGATCACTCTAAATTGCCCGTAGGTGTGAGTGTGTGCATGAAATGGTTGTCTGTCTCTCTGTGTTCGCCCTGTGATAGGTTGGCGACCTGTCCAGGGTGTACCCTGCCTTCCGCCCGAAGCCAGCTGGGATAGGCTCCAGCCCCCCGTGACCCCCAACGGGATAAGCGGTCAAGATAATGGATGGATGGATGAAAAAAAGGTGTGTATATATCAATATCAGTATTGTTATTGGTATCTACATCGGCCAAAATGAGCTTGAAAATATCGGCATATCAGATATCTGCAAAAGTCTGATAATGTGAATCCCTAATTTAAGGTCGACTCAGGACAGAGGTGATACAAAGTTCACCAAATGTACAGGCATGCTGTTTCCAGGTCATGCAGAGGTAGAGCTGTTTCCATGATCACTGGAAAGTTTGAGGATGACATCATTTATTAACCGCAGCGTAGCTCCCACCAACTCTCAGCAGACGGTAAAGATTTTAGCGCTGGTGTGTTCTTTTTTGTAATGAGGTTAATTTGCATAGACTGAGACACGTTTTTTTCCCCAGATGAACACACGATGGATAATTAAATATGTACAAACTGCACTGACACACTGAGACGTTATTTATTGTGCGGTGCAGTTTTGGATGCATTTAACACAATAAATTATGCAACGTCATTTAGTCTCTGAGCACAGGTTTAGCAGCACTCATGAGCTTGGATTGTGACTAACCTGTCAGCGTGTCACATCTCTGATAACTGACGGTCTGGTTTGGATGACTCAGGGAGGAAGTTATCAGAGTTGATGACCTCGTTGTGAGTCCTTGAACAAGAACACACTGAGACAAACATCAGAACTCAAACGGACATGTGGGCGGTGCTTTATGGACCTCTATACATCCTGTGACTCGTCAAAAGCTTCAGTGTGAATGTTTCAACAAAATTTGATTAATTTAAAACTCTGCTGTAATCAATTTTTCAAACCAAGTTAAATGAGCATATGGCCTCCAAACTAATACATGATTTATTACTGTTCTGCTTTGGGTCCAAACAAAACAAAGTAAACAAACACGGAAAAGACTCGACAAAATAACTCTGGGCTAGAGAGAGAGTTTCCCCAAACTTCTCAAACAGACACAATCCTTAACGCTGCACATTCACAAAGGTTTTAAAATCATAAGCTGTGTAAAAAGATGGACGACATGACAGATCCTCAAAAGTGAAACCAGAAAGATTGAAGCTCCCTTTACTGGCTGACTGAAGTATAGGTCCTAAAGCTCCTCCTCCATGTTAACAGATGGGACATGGGTCAAACTAGAAAATCAAAATATGCACCAACTCTTCCTGTCCCATTAAAGTTACTAACCATAGACCTTTCTGGAGTCCCTGAGCTCCCTTGTCTCGTAGGTTTCTCTCTGCTAGACTCCAGCTGCTACAACTACTACTATCCGTCTCCCCACTATCATCTCTCTCTCTCTTCATCTCCCTCTATCCCTCTCTCCAACACGGTCTCAGCAGATGTGTGTCTAACATGAGTCTGGTCCTGCTGGAGGTTTCTGCCTGTTAAAGGAAGTTTGTCCTTGCCACTGTAACTTGCTAAATGCTGCAAAGTGCTCTGCTCATGGTGGATTAAGATGAGATCAGACTGAGTCCTGTCTGTAAGATGGGACTGGATCTGATCCGGTCTTGATGTTGGGTCTTTGTTAATAATAGAACATAGAGTACGGTCTAGACCTGCTCTGTTTGGAAAGAGTCTGAGGAGAACATTTGTTGTGATTTGGTGTTGTATAAATAAAGATTGATTGCCAAGGTCGCTGGCAGGTTAATGATATTAGATGGTAGAAGGAAGAGCTAGACATCTGCACAGAAACTGCACATTGCTGATGTGCAATGATAGTCTTCATGCATTCACAGTTTCCCTCTGAGAGCCCCCCTAAAACAGACTGAGTCTTACACACTGGTGCGACATATATTCCAGACTTTACAGTAGTTATATGATTCTTTAAAACAGGGACATGGTCAACAGGTCTATTGATAGATGCAGCTCCTGCGGCACTGTGTGCACCGGATCATTGGAGTGACCTCACCCTAAGGTCATTGAACTTTTCATAACCGTCTAAATCATCTGTTATGTTGTTCTGAGGCCGTTTCATCGTTCACTTATTGGTGTTCTTGGTAGCAGAAGGGGGGAAGGGAAATCTTGACACTGTGGCTTAACCTGATGATCTTAAATGACGTCACTAGCACAACAGGGGGCGTATTTTGACTCCACTTAAAGCTGGGGTTGGTAGTCAGATTTAGACACAGCTGAATGAGGACAGTTTCATGTTGAATCCACCGCAACAGGCAGAGAAGAATCCTTCACCATGGAACGATCTATTTTTTACAACTGTAAACATATATCATTTAAAATCAATAAAATAATCTATAATCAATGTTTTTAACAACATGTTTGTATCTTAAGTTAGTAGTCAGGTTATGTATGGTTAGCAGGTAGTTATGGGAAACTCCAAACCAACAATCTCTGCCTTTAAAACGTTCAAATGTGTTAAAAACACTGCAGAGTAAAGACACGTCTCTGCTGCTGGGAGGGTTTTTCAATCCACAGCTCTGTGGAGGAGATTTCTCAGTCCTGCACCTCTATTGTGGTGTTAATGGGAAACATATCATGAGGTTTAATCAAGCGCTGAGAAAGGGAAAGAGAGTGGGAGTCATGAGGGGATAATCGAGAGAAAGAAGGAATCACAGCAGAGAGACACTGAAGAAGATGACTTTACCTTTTAAAAGCTTCAGAATGAGTAAGTTATTAAAAAAAAAAGGGACTAATTGATGATAAAAGAGGGAGTCTACTGGAGGGAGGGAGATGACGAGCAGTGTCAGGGGGATGCAGCCTCTCATTATTTTTCAGTCCAGCAGGCAGCTTCTTTCTGTTTTAGCTACAGGGCTCAATAGTTAAGCACCACTGCAGTGTTTCCTTATGAGCAAAACTTCAACATATGGCAAATTATCTCATCGCACGGTGGGTTAGGATGGATGTGGATGATATTATTTCAGAGCTCTGACTTCATCCAACTTTGCTAGATGGAGAAGAGTCTCCAGAACATGAAAACAAACCCTCAGTGTCATGGCTGCAGCTCTGTGTCGTGGCTATGATGGAATAAACTAGCCCCACATTCCTTTTCCTTCACAGAGAAGCAGGCACAGCTTTCTCGTCTGCAATCAACCAAATGATACGAGACAGAGGAGCGACAGAAGGATGCTCGGGACAGAGAGGGAAGTTGTGATGGAAGCACGATGAGCGCGACGTCGCTGTGGTAAAATGGTGACAGAGAAAACAAGCGCCGAGTCTGGGACAACGGGCGAGAAACGTGTGTTGTTGTTGTTGTTGTTGTCGGGGAGAGAATGAGACAGAGTGAGGGATTTCTACGGCCTTCTCCTAATGTATTTACAGCACACACAAACACAGATACCAGACACAGAGAGGGGAAATGGGAGAGCGAGGAATGAGAGGAGGAAATGAGGGATACGAGGGCGGCGGGGGGCGAGGAACGGGAGTCATTTGGTGGCAGGAAATGATGGAGCAATAACAGAGAGAAAGTGAGGAGAGGAGGAACGGGGGAGGAGAGGGTGGAGGGGTCTCTGAGTTCAGAGTCTCGAGGGAAGGGGGGCTCGATGTTTGGCGTGTCAGTCACCGATTCCATCATGGGTAAACCTTAAATTACTGTAAACTAAAAGACGTTTTACTTACTGTCAGCGTATGAATCACTTGGCAAGCTCAGCCATTATTATTGGAAATGACATCACAGATCTTGATGCCGGTCTGACTTCCTGTTTAATTAGCTGATTGTTCTAAATGAGAGGAGGCGGAGCTAACAGGCCGGGAGCCAGGACCAGGATGGCTTTGGCTACCCTTCCTTCATTTCTAGTGCTAGCTAGCTCGAACATTGGGCCATCACATAACGAAGAACACCATTATTTATTTATTTATTTGTTAATTCATTAATTAAATCTATTTATTTGTTTATTTATTTATTCGTTTGTTCATTAATTAAGTAATTAATTAATCTATTTGTTTGTTTATGTATTTATTTGTTTATTTATTTATGGTTAGCAGGTAGTGCTGGTAGTTAGCCTGAATCTTTGACTGTCACATTACAAAAGACACCATTATTTATTTATTTCTCTATTTATATGTTTATTTGTTTATTTATGATTTATTGAGCAAGTAAGTAAGTAAATAGATAAATAAATAAATGTTCCTGGAATGATCATTATCCATTAAAATTAAGCTGCTCAAGATACTCAACATCATCGGCATAATATCAGTATCACAGCGTACACACGTCAACAACGAGCTCTGACATGTCGGCTGTATGGAGGTATTCTAAGTATCAAACAGACAGCTGAATAGATGTCTGTAATGTTTGTAAAGCCCAGGTGATGGAAGGAGGAGCCAAACAACCCTCCTTTAACACTTAAGTTGTGCATCTTAAAGGTGACATATCACGCTTTTTTCATTAATATATCTTGGTCTAAGAGGTCCCCAAAACATGTCTTTAAAGTTTATGCTCAAAAAAACACTTTGAAATCAGATTTTGGTCTGCCTGAAAAGCCCTCTTCTTCAGTCCTCCTCAGAACACTCTGTTTTCTCTCTGACCACGCCCCCTCAGGAAGTGGATGTGCCTCGGCTGTCCAGCACGTTGATCTAATGTTTACATGTTGGCTGAATATACACGGCTGCTCAGAGATCACGTTACTTCAACCCTCTGAATCTGATCCAGAATCTGATCCTGACGGAGAGGCGCCTGCAGCAGGACCTTTCTGAAGGATTGGTCACAGATTTAGTGTTTCTTGTTGTTTTATTTATCAGTATGTCGACGTGTGTCTTGGTACACAGCTACCAACATGTAGCTATGTGGCTATGCTAACTAGCGCTAGCACTTATCCATGATAAATAAAAATCATCCACTAGATCTTCAAATCTGCAGACGTGGGGAGTAAAACCGACCTCTACCAGAAAGGCAGCAGGACCTTTCTGAAGGATTGGTCACAGATTTAGTGTTTCTTGTTGTTTTATTTGTCAGTATGTCGACGTGTGTCTTGGTACACAGCTACAGCTATGAACATGTAGCTATGTGGCTATGCTAATTAGCGCTAGCACTTGTCCATGACAAATAAAAATCATCCACTAGATCTTCAAATCTGCAGACGTGGGGAGTAAAACCGACCTTTGTGTTTATTAAGACAGCCTACAACTAGCATGCCTCCCTCCTAAGCTCCTTGTTAGCACACATGTGTGCAGGGAATGAAAAACGGAGGAGGGGATTCAGTATTATTTTATACAGTCTATGGGCTGAACAAGCTCCGAGCCCTGACCCCGTGACAGACCGGATATTGTTGTTACGTAACAAAAACACTGAAGTCTGAAACGGCTCATTTCACACACATTTACAGAAAGTTGGAGAAATCAGAACAGGGGCAGAATGGATTCTTTTCATTCTCGGGGGGTTTGTAGACAGGGACACATATTTCAGGTAGAGAACCATTAAAAAGTCCATTTTGCATGATATGTCACCTTTAAGAACCGTCATCCTGAGCAGCACCAAGAGTTTCTGAGAAGTAAGAATAAAAAAGCACCAGCGCCAGAGAAAACCTGTCAGGAGCCTTTACTCCAGTCATTCAGGAAAGCTACAAAATACAGCAGCAATGACCCAAAGGTAAAAAATAGGTTGTGAAAAGCTTCACAAAGAATCATTGAATTCATAACTGTCAGCGAGGTGGAGGATGCATCCTTCCACAGGCTGATAAATGCACTTCAAGTCTCACTACACTCTGCCTACCCTGCATTATTTCCAAGAAGCAGCCTTACATGAACTGCAAAGCTTCGTCTTCAGTCATGAAGAGCTGTGGCTCTAATTAGGGGTTGCGAGATGTCGTCCATGATGTTCTTTTATTTTCTTAAAGCAATTTAAAATAGCATTTTTCACCCAATTTTGTAACGATATCTACAAAAATAGCCTTTAAATTGAAATAAAACCTTACTATTAATATGTTGTGTTTTATTGTATTTTTCTTTTTCTTGATTTTACTTACATCTGGGTTGCTGCAACAACCATATTTCCCCCCGGGGATCAATAAAGTAATATCTTAAGTTATCTTATCTTATCTGATAACCATGTTTCATTCAGTTTCTGCCTTTCTTTGTTGCCAGATGACGATGAGGTTAGGGGTTAGTTAACAGTTAATCAACAAAAGCATCAGTAGCAGCAGGTTAACAGCCACATGTGCATGTAGGTTCATTTTCTGCAGACCAGCTAAATGAAGAATGAAGAAACATTTAATCACTTGGAGGCACAGTGGGGGTCGCAAGTCTTTGGCAGCATTATTTTGGGGGTCTGAAAAGTTTGGGAACCCCTGTCTTATACTGCCACATTAAAAGAAACAGGTTTATTCTTTTCTCAAAAAGTTCCAACCATAGGACGCCACTTTGGCTAAGCAGTGACATCCCAAGCCACGTCCAAAGAGGTTATAATCCTCAAAGCGTGCAATGACTCTTTGCAAAACTTGATGAAATAACCAAGAAGATTTCATCCATATCTGTATGCATTTGGATGTCATAAAGATGGACAAAAAATAAACAAAACTGAGGTCAAGAGATCAAAACTGATTTATCTACCAGGCTGCAAACATGTTGCATCCTGCTGTAAGATCATTAAGGGGTTTTTTTGGGCTTTTGGAGCCAGACTCAAGTGGACACTCGAGGAACTGCAGTTTCTTCTCATTTCTTCACACCTAGGGCTAACACTTAGCTTGAATTTAATTTAACAAATCAATAACTTGAAAATAAATACATAAAAGCTTAGAGGAGATGTTTGACTGTGATGTAAAGTTAGTAAACACGATGTAGGAAACAAGAGAAGAAGTTAAAGGGGAACATTTGTGATTTAAGGAGAAGAAAACAGATGCAGAGGTTTGAAGAAGTCGGGAAGCAAAAAGAAAAAGGAGCAGGACTGGGTGGAGGTTAAAGAGAGGAGATAAAGTAAGCAGAGAGACACAGTCCAGAGATAAGACATTAAACTGCACTAGGGCTTAACAGAGCGAAGATAAGGAGCAAGTGAGAGCGGGAAGGCTGAACATTTAGAGAATCAGAGACTAAGGGAGTGAGAGGAAGAAGAGAATAGAGAGTGTGGCTGCAGGGAGAGAGAGAGGAGAGTCTCATTGAGAGAGAAAGAGGATAAAAGATCTCGGCATGATTAAAAAGGCTGTTCCTGGATACATAAAAAAGCATTAATAAAACCGCCAATGCAAGTCTGCGGGACCTGGCATGGCTGGCGGTCACATGGCCTCAGCATGGACTCAATAACACGCAGCTTTTCATTTGTGAATTCATTCCCATCATCGCTGCAGACATTGTGGCCTCTCTCTCCCTCATGCATTATAAAAACCCCATTACAACCTGTTGACTTGCACTCTGGGGCTCCGCGGCATGCTGACGGACCGCTCTGCAGACAAAACTAATCAACAGCATCATCATTAGGAGAGCCAATGGACAGGCAGCCTCAGTGATTGGGTTAAATCGCCACATCACGCTGCCCCGGGCCTCACGATCACGATCTATTGCTACCAAACTCAACGCCGATACGCTAATAGCCTAATCTAATGCCGCTGAAGTCACGCGCAGATACCCTGAGGGTGACTGAGTCCCGCTCTCTCCGTGTCTCCAGATCACATAACAATAAGTCTTCCAGCCCGAGAGTACCAGGAAGTGGCGAGCCCGGGCAGGACTCTGATTGGAGGCCTCTGGAGACGGGGTGAACGCCAGCTGGCAGCGAGCACGAGCCAGACAGCCAGGCTCAGTTGCACAGATCTGAGGGACAATACAATGCTGGCAAGAACGGCTCGCTCACATTTGGGACGGTGGGTCTGCGTATGACAGCATGTGCATGTATGTGTGAGCTATTTCAGACGCTTACTTTAAGCAGATCCTTGTGGAAATCTTGGCCGTCGTTCAGTCCTTCCAGGTTGCAAATGAACTGCGTGCACGACATCCTCTTGCCAATATTCTGAGGAAGAAGAGAGAAATATAAGTTTACTTTTAGTTTACAGTTATACCTCATCAATCTGACACCAGCTACCTCTTCATGTAAGATATTTAAGGGAAACCAAATCAACAAAAACATTCTACCTTTGATATTTCAGACCATATGTAAATACTAAAAACTGTTAAAATATTAGAGCTTAACTTTGATCCATTTTCAAATATGTTCAATTACGTTTTTTAACCAATTTTCTCACTGGGTTTTAAGGGAGCTGATTTAACCTGATATTTATTACTTAATAAATATCCAACCAATCAGAAATGAAACACTGAGTCACGGGCACTTTCCTCAGGACCGGTCAACTAAGTTTCCCCAGGACTGGTCCACTAAGTTTCCCCAGGAGCGGTTCACTAACTTTCCCCAGGACCGGTCCACTAAGTTTCCCCAGGACTGGTCCACTAAGTTTCCTCAGGACCGGTTCGCTAACTTTCCCCAGGACCGGTTCACTAACTTTCCCCAGGACCGGTTCACTAAGTTTCCCCAGGACCGGTTCACTAAGTTTCCCCAGGACCGGTTCACTAACTTTCCCCAGGACTGGTTCACTAACTTTCCCCAGGAACGGTTCACTAACTTTCCCCAGGACCGGTTCACTAACTTTCCCCAGGACCGGTTCACTAACTTTCCCCAGGACTGGTTCACTAACTTTCCCCAGGACCGGTTCACTAACTTTCCCCAGGACTGGTTCACTAACTTTCCCCAGGACCGGTTCACTAACTTTCCCCAGGACCGGTCCACTAACTTTCCCCAGGACTGGTTCACTAACTTTCCCCAGGACCGGTTCACTAACTTTCCCCAGGACCGGTTCACTAACTTTCCTCAGGACCGGTTCGCTAACTTTCCCCAGGACCGGTTCACTAACTTTCCCCAGGACTGGTTCGCTAACTTTCCCCAGGACCGCTCCACTAAGTTTCCCCAGGACCGGTTCACTAAGTTTCCCCAGGACCGGTTCACTAACTTTCCCCAGGACCGGTTCACTAACTTTCCCCAGGACCGGTTCACTAACTTTCCCCAGGACTGGTTCACTAACTTTCCTCAAACAGCTCAGAGTTTAGACAAACAGCTCCGTCTGACACCCAGAGCTGGGCTCCTCTGCGTGCACATACTACACTTCAGCCTCCTCTGCTCCGGGCGTCCCATGGTCCTGATGCCCCGGAGACTACGGAGTGATAAAACTAATAAATGATAGAAGTCCTGATTCTGAAGTATTTTGTGACTCAGCACTCAGAGACCATTTTAAATGAATAATTTTCAGATTCTGGAGTTTTGATGTCTTTAGATTCAGAGTCAGACGGCTCAAACATGCAGGCTGTGAACTCTCTCTTGACCTGTCAATCAAAGAGTTAGGCCACGCCCACACAGTCCTGAGAAATGCTCTGACTTAATTTTGATATTCTATATGAATTTAAAATATTCCATTTACGTTTCCTGAGGCTTTAACTTATTAAGAAAAAGACTCAGACAGCGCAGGACGACACAGCAAGCAACAAGCTGCATGTAACTTTGAAACAGACGCATGAGAAGGTTTATGTTGCAACTCAATCATTGCATTAACAGGAGGGACGTACTGAAGGACCCCTCTCTCTCTCTTAGATCACCTGCAGAGCATGTGTCAGGCTATCAAACATGAGAGCAATGATTCCTAACCCTCGGACGGGCCTTGAGTTTTGACAAATGCACACAATCCTGCAAAGCTCGTACTGTTTCACTGTGAATCTCCAAAAACAAGCAGCTTCTAAATGTTGCATTGTGCTCGAGGACGCTTGCAGGTTTTATTTCCCACAGCTTTAGAAATAATTACTGGAGTAATACTTAAAAATAAAAGTCACAGCCTGTAACTGTGAGAACAACGATGAGGATAGTGAGAGAGCTGAACTGTCACAGAGGAAAGCGGCCAATCGCTCAGATTTGCAGAAGAGGCTCCGACTATAATAGAAGCAGATTAATGATCGTTAAAGAGGCTCAGGGAGCAGGACTGCAGACCCAGATCAGCTGTGATCAGGCTAAGTCTTACATTCCCCGGACTCCGAAGTTAATCAAAAGGTCGTCTGAGGAGAGTCCAGCGTGTGAGTCATTTGTTCCTCCTGCAGAGTGAGCAACACCTGCAGACATATTAAACAACACAAATGCATTGGATAGTTTTTACTCACTTGACCGTGCAGATCTGTGTTCAGCAGCATGACAGCACAGGTGAGAGTGTGAACTGCATCTGGAGGTGGAAACACAGTTAGCATGAGCTCATTCTGCAACATAAGGAGCTGTGGATTTCATTCACAGACTGCTTGTACATTTTCCCAATAAAACACAGATAACAGGCTCTTTAAACACGCTTCAGAGTATTACATGCTCAGGGGCGGATATTGCTTTCTCATTTTGTTTTATAGCCGGTGCTTAGAAACACTTCTCTGCAGTCCTCACCCTCTGACGGTATGACTCTCGGGTTGCAGTCCAAATAACGCTTAGAGAAGTGTGACAGCACCCGCTCCCTCTCCTGAGTCTCCCCCATCAGGGCAAACTGCCTGAGGAAAGTCCTGCAGACACAAACACACACAGATCCTTAACAAGTGCTCATCTATTGTGCGTCGTTAGAAATGACTCTTTTTAATCTGTGACGAGCGTTTTGATCCAAACTCAGCTATTATACTCAGTTTAATATCACTGTATCATCCCTCTGCTCTCATCAGGATGTAAAAACATCTTGAAGTTATGTAACTCTGTCATAACAGTCTGGCTGTATTGAATAAACATCACTGATTATTATTTTTATGTAATCAGACGTGATCGGTTTCAGGAGACATGAAAGTGTCAAAGATTTATACTGAAATGTTTCATTTTAAAGAGAGCTCTTTATCAAAGGAGACCTTGTTGCAGCAACACAAAGTTTCAACAACAAACATCTAAAACATCTTAAACAGAGAAGTTTTACAGCATTAGTCAAAGTTTTTACCACTTTTCTACCTTTAAATGTCATATTTAGTTGTCTTCTTTAAATTTTTGTTGATTAATTAATTCTCACATGATGTTGTGGCTGATTCTGTGCTCTCCTTTAAGTCATTTCTTAAATCTTATTTTGGATCAGAGAGCCTTTCCTGATTTGGTTTGCTCAGTCTTGCACAGGGTCCTGTTTTTATTTGTATTTTCATGTTTTCCTTTAATATCAATGATTCATGCACTAACTGGATGATCTATAAATTAAGATTATTATTATCATTATAATTTAAGATATGATTAGATAATATTTTACTGATCCCCAGGGGTAAATTCAGTTGTTGCAGCAACACAGACGTCATAGCAAGAGTAGTGCAAGAATAGTAGAGCACAAATAGAGAATACATTTAGAAAAAGTTAAAAAAAAAAAAAAAAAAAAAAATGTGAGTAAAATTAAAATAAATTAGATAAATAAAAAACATGGATAAAGAAATCTAATTGTATTATAAAAAATAAAAACAATTTTTTTTTTCAATTAATTTTTAAGGTATTTTTTATTTTTTTCGACTATTTTCTATTATTTAATAAAAGTGTTTTTTTATTTGTGAGTAAAGCACTCAGGGTTAAATGTTTGCACACATGCCTCTAAAATATTTTTATTTCTTTACCTTTTTTATTTAATATCAATTTTATATGAATTGCCTTAAAAAAACAAAGCTTCTCGTGGATAAATAAAGTCCTATATCTCTCTATCGATGGTGCTGTTTTAATAAAGCTGAGTTGAGTTATCATAGACAACATTCAGACCTAAAACTAAATTTATATGATAAATATATGAAAAAGAAACACACACTGCATGCTCAGGATAACAAACTGTAGATACAGATTTTTCACTTCCAATGCAAGTCCAAGGCTGCCCTCTAGAGAGCAGTATTTAACAGTGGAGTGCATTCTCTAATAATGCAATCATCAACCATGATTCATGTGAATGTTACCTTCCCTGATAGTTTACCACCTTGCTTTGACTTTGCATGCAAATTTAAACTCCTATGATTAACTTTTCTGTTATTATATGTTGTAATAAATGATCTGCACTCTGTTCTCACCTCAGTGCTTGGTCCAGAGTGAGGCCTGAGAAGTTGAAGAAACTCAGATACTCTTCTGCAACCATCCGGCTGAAATCGTTGCTGTGGACAGAGACGGACAGAAAAAAACTGAAGCAGGAAAACACAACACAAAACTTTGGGGAGAAGAGATAAAAAGCTGCCTATAAAAGCACAAAATGTCAACCAACAGCTCAAACACTTCCTCAGCTCAGTGAACGGCCTCAGTTTGATCTGTCAGTCAGTCAGTGTGTGTGTGTGTGTGTGTGTGTGTGTGTGTGTGTGTGTGTGTGTGTGTGTGTGTGTGTGTGTGTGTGTGTGTGTGTGTGTGTGTCGGCTCAGTCAGCTGGAGATGCAGACCGGAGGCCAGAAAAAAAGAGAGCAAAGGAAAAGGATTCACAGGGTTCATCCGTCAGAAAGTGAGGAAACCCTTTAATCCCAAATTCTGTCTCATCAGAGAGCAGGCAGCTGACAGACTGACGGGCTGATCCAGCTGCTCAGCACAGGAAGAATGCAGATCTGCTGAAATACAGCAGCTGAAGGAGGAAACAGAGTGGTGAACGGTACCTGTGCAGGAGGAATAAAGTGCACTAGAGGATTTTTATTCATTAAATAAACATAAGAAGGAGTAGAGAGGAGTACAGTCCAAGAATACTATAAAAACATAGTTACAGAGCACATGTTGGCTCGTTAGCTTGTATTGTTTGTACATGTGTGATCAGTATTAGCTTTGCTTTTTGAAATATAAAGACAATGTGGTATAAGAACCATTAAAGGAACATTTAGAACTCTCACTAAGCTGAATGTGAGTATTTTTCGTTACCTCTTAATGCTAGATTGTTAGCATACGGTTTATGCTCCTTTAAATAAGGGCTATTGTCATGCTTATTTTCAGGTTATTGTCCATCTAATAGCTTCATTGATAACGTTACACAATTTAAAGCTCACCATTCTCTTACTAATGTCTTTGAACCTGCTTTATTTCTGCTACTGTCTCTTTAAGACCCCCTCCCCGCAATTACGGACCCCAGCACTCCAGATTCCTCCTCAATCCAGGATGTTCTTCTTTTGTAAAAACTCTGTAGGTCGGTGTTTGAGACGTTTTTTGTTAGCTTGTGTGTGGGTTTTTTTTCTTCTTGCAACTACCTAGCGTTCTTGAACTGTTACCTAATGTTTTGCTAACTGTTGCAACTTTGCTAATGTGTTGGTGCATTAAGAAACTGAATGACGGTTTAAAAAATACACAATACTATATAAGTCTTCAAAAAACTTAAGTGTGAGTTGGTGTTAAATGAGTCTGTTGCCACCATTTAGCATTCTCAAATAGTTAGCTGTTGTGTTTTTATAAAAGAAACTCTTACTGCTGCTCCTTGTGTTTTTGCTACTAATAAACAATTGAACAAAACAAACGATTCTAGAGATTTCTACATTAATAGGGTCGTGTTTGCCGTGTTCACAAGAAATGACCAGTCAAATTTTTCTGACAGCTTT
Source organism: Notolabrus celidotus (assembly GCF_009762535.1). Classification (NCBI taxonomy): domain Eukaryota; kingdom Metazoa; phylum Chordata; class Actinopteri; order Labriformes; family Labridae; genus Notolabrus; species Notolabrus celidotus. The sequence continues at coordinate 29,921,865 of NC_048289.1, forward strand.
GAGTTCATGAGATGTGACGTGTCTGATGTTCTCAGAAATGGTGGAGCCCATGGACTCTAGTTTCACATTTATGTAACTAATGAAGTCTGTAGTTAGAGGAGCTAAATTAGCTAACATTAGCAAGAGCACAGCTTAAACGAAGCAGTTTAATTAAGGTTAGCTGCTCACAGGAGCAAATGGACCTCTGGCAAGTCTTAATCTAGTTCATTAACTTTGTTGTTTTGAAGCAGAAGTTTGTTGCTAGCTTGCGCTTGGTTTGTTCCTACTTAGCATTCTCAAAACTTTAGCCAACAGCTACATAAGAGCATGTCCAATAGTTTGGTGCATAAAGAGAATTATTTCTAATAAAATCTCCTAACATGACACGATAGGTATTTATTTGACACAATTATATGGCTTGGTTTGTGATGCTAGCTTGTTTATGTTTTGCTAGCTTGTTAGCAGTGCTTGCTAAAACAGTAAGAACTGAATGCCATGGTTTTCAGGTCTCAGGTTTGTTGTTGTTATTGAAAATGGTTGCTGGTAGCGGATAGTTTATGATAATACAGTGATGACTATGGTTTTAAATGAAGCTGTAAAGGTTTTCCTAAGTAGCTGAGGTGTTCACTAAGATTTTGTTTTAGGATTCTGGACAGTTTTTATGGATTTTGCTAACTACAGCTAACTGGTTTATTGAGGTGGATTGCACAGGTGTTAACAACTGCCAGGAACTAGACTAACAACCCTACTTAGGACCCTTTTGTTAGAGGCTTATATCTTCAAGCTCTTCCCCAGTCTGGTCAGAACTGAAGAAGCCTTTCGGAGAAGAGGTGAAACATCTTCAAGTCATCTACCAGTCCAGTTGCCTTACTGATCAAGCTTTGGATTACCATGACCTGGATGACTGAGACCCTTCACAGACATGTTAATATGTTGTTGCTCTGGTGTTTTTGAATGGCAGACACATTCATTATTTCCATAAGTGTGCATGAATGCTACAAACACACACTTCTGAGCCTCAGATTAGAGATTTGGGGACATTTAAAGCTGTCTAATGCATTAAATCTCCAGCAGCTCACTTCTTGCTGAGGTGTCGCGCCACATCAGACTTCCTAAAGCCGTCCAGGTTGAAGAGACGTTTGGCCAAGCGTTTGGCGGCCGCCACATCAGCACGGTTACTGCCGTTGGTGAGGGTGTCGCTGCTGCCCAGACCGAGCCGTTCACTGAGGTCCTGGTCCAGCTCAGAGTCTGTTGCCAGACGGGCCTTGTCCCTGCTGAGACAGAGAGAGGAGGGGGGAAATAGTCAGTTATTAAAATCAGACACAAATAGGCTGAAAGGAAATTTTAGGAGAAGATGGTGAAAGAACATTTTGAGCTCCAGGAGTGTAAAGTGGGACTGGATCGGTGAATAATTGAAAAGGAAAGAGAAAAAGAGATAAGAGGAGGTACGAAGAATGATGGTGGTGTAATAAAAAACTAATATCACGAGTGTATCAATAATTTAATCATGCAAATAGATGATCTTTGCAGCACTGATCTTACATCAGCCTCCAGCTTTATGTGCTTTTTAAACACGTAAAAAAAGAGGAGCTTAAAAAAGATAAACATGTGTTCATAAAATCATACGACATGACTGAAGAGAGGAGAGGATGATCCAGAGGTAAACAGAATCTGTATTACTTCAGTTTAAAGGTGACATATAATGCTTTATTCATCAATATATATTGGTCTAAGAGGTCCCCAAAACATGTCTTTAAAGTTTATGCTCAAAAAAACACTTTGAAATCAGATTTTGGTCTGCCTGAAAAACCCTCTTCTTCAGTCCTCCTCAGAACGGTCTGTTTTCTCTCTGACCACGCCCCCTCAGGAAGTGGGTGTGGCCTCGGCTCTCCAGCACGTTGATCTAATGTTTACATGTTGGCTGAATATACACGGCTGCTCACAGACCCGCGTTACTTCAACCCTCTGAATCTGATCCAGAATCTGATCCTGATGGAGAGGCGCCTGTAGCAGGACCTTTCTGAACCATTGGTCACAGATTTAGTGTTTCTTGTTGTTTTATTTGTCAGTATGTCGACGTGTGTCTTGGTACACAGCGACAAACATGTAGCTATGTAGCTATGCTAAAAAGCGCTAGCACTTTTCCATGATAAATGGAAATCATCCACTAGATCTTCAAATCTGCAGACGTGGGGAGTCAAAGCGACCTTTGTGTTTATTAAGACAGCCTACAACTAGCATGCCTCCCTCCTAAGCTCCTTGTTAGCACACACGTGTGCAGGGAATGAAAAACGGAGGAGGGGTTGAGTTGTATTTTATACAGTCTATGGGCTGAACAAGCTCCGAGCTCTGACTTCCTGTTACAGACCGGATGGCGTTGTGACGTATGGAAAACACTGAAAACTGAAACAGCTCGTTTCAGCACACATTTACAGAAAGGTGCAGAAATCAGAACAGGGGCAGAATGGATTCTTTTCATTCTCGGGGTGTGTGTAGACAGGGACACATTTCAGGGAGAGAACCATTAAAAAGTCCATTTTGCATGATATGACACCTTTAAAGAACAACAGACAGCATGAAAATCATCTCATATATGAACATGCGTCAGGATTATACCCTCTAATAACCACATTCAAAGTCTCCTCTTTCTCCAGCTTCGTTATCGCCCTCTCATTAATCTCCTCTGAAGCATTAGCCAGTTCAGAAGTGCAGAACTTATTCCATCGGAGTTATTCTCTGATAATAATTTAAGCGTGTTATGTCACTCTGAGCTAAAAGTGAGACACGTCTCTCCTCTTTGAATATGGATGACAGAAACCAGGTCTCAGAGTTCAGTTACTTGGAATTCGACTTGATGCTGACATTTGTCGAGAGCTGCGTGTCGATTCTGGTCACGCCAGCCGTCCGGAGAAAACAATGACGGTCCAACAGCTGAGAGCTGCATTCAGAGAGGCAAGAAAACACTTCCTGAACAAGCACAGCTCTCATTTGGATTTCTCAGCATGAGGGACAAGCCAAGAAAACCCACAGTCCCCGAGCCCTGCTTCCCACACTTACACATCTTCATACTGTATGTGAGTCAGGCAAACTCACACCAGAGCAAACAGTAATTAATAACACAAGCAGACTCAGTGAGAAAGTTACAAAGGCTGAATGGACGACTTTGGTTTCACGAAGTTCTGAGAAAACACAGAATGAAGAATGAACACGCAGCCAGACAGATTTAAGCTTTAAGAGCTGATATGCTGACTGTGATCCTAATGTGCTAATGTCAGGAAACTAGCTACATCTACTCAAGTCGGCCTTCTGAATGAGTACAATGTTTACGTAGGTGCATGTAACTTTGCAGAGGATTCACTAGGTGCATTGTTCACAGTAGGACAAGTTTCCACTTTAAGAGTCAAGATTTATAGTTGACACATGCTCAGACAGACGGGCTGTGCAATGCAACAACTCTTCTGCAAGGCCGTGCAAAAACACACTCAGAGGGTGTAGAATAATAAAAGAGAGGTACACATGAAAGTATAAGAAATATAAAGTGCACAGTGCAAAGGTGTCACAGTGCATTGTGCAATGTGCATGTCTGATGGCCAAATTCCACCAGATCCGTGTCCGGTCTGATCTGATAGGTTTCTATTCTAGTCAATGTGTTAACTTCCACTGGATCCGCTCTGTTGTGTTCCGGCTGTGTCTCTGATCCAGAAGGTCGGAGCCCTCCGGATCAGATACACAAGACTTCTATTCTTGCCGGATGCCGGAGCACGACGCATCAATCTCAACAGAGCAGATGGAGCGGGACAGGAAGTCAGGTTTCACCGAAACAAAATGAAAACATCCGGTTAATTTTCAGAATCAAACACTCTGTGTTATCACCAGATCGTATTTCACTTAACTACAACAACAAACCAAAGTCATGATGAGCGGAGCCAGGCCTGGAGTCAACAGGTCAGAGGTTTTCAGAGGACCAGAAAGACAACATGGATGAGGAGAGGAGGAGGAGGAGAATCCTTGACTCACATGAATCCAGCTGTCTGACGGTCCTGCTCCGTGCTGCGTTGTCAGGTGGGCGAGAGCACCAAGCAGGACCACAGCAGACGAAGGGTTCTGATACAGATCTAGTGGAAGACTGATGTAACAGAAACATGCATTAAACTGACCAATAAAACAGTAAAGATTGCTCAGGTGGGTTCAGTCCACAGCAGAACAGATTCTTGTGTTGTTTTGAAGCAGACACTGATGGCTTTCGAGGCTTCAGTGACTCGTGTCAGCTGCAGGAGCCTCATTTGTCAGCAGAGCCGTCAATCCTCCCCTCTTTTTAAAATGATATAACTAAATTTGTTGGAATGATAAACACTTAGATATAAATCTGAATAATAAGAAGGAACCATAAAGAAACATGTATCTGAAGGGTATTTTAATTTTGTAGTTTGGCCTCTTACTCCATCTGTTAACACTATGGAGGCGGGGCTTATGACCTATACTGCAGCCAGTCAGCAGAGGGAGCTCAAAGTCTTTTGGCTTCAAAGGCAGTGAGCTCTTAAGGCTTCTAATATACAGTCTATGGTTTCAAGGAGGCAGGGGCAGTGCTATGTGACTCAAAGACTGGTTCCTCTGCAGGATGCTGACCCTGATTTGGGACACATAGAAAGTCCTTCAAAATAAAGACCCTGCAAAGACTTCCTGCCACAACTTTTTTTTGTCTTGCACACACATGACTCACTGAGGATGGCTTGAGAGCTACAGGTGTATTATAAAGACAATCCTAGTGTCACAGCAGGAAGAAAGAAGGTCACATCTGAACCAGTTTCATGTCAGAATGTTCAGTTTGTTTTGAGACATTTCTTTAAAAAGACGTCATAGTAACACGAGAGGTGAAGTCAGGGAGCATGAAAGCTATTCAACCAGGAACACAAGTTTGAAAGTTTATACCAATCCTTTAAAAAGTCAATTTTCATCCTCAGATCCATGCCGCTGTTATTGTTTAACCTCAAACCCGAGCAGCGGTACAGAGGCAGTCACAGTCATCGTATCTATGAATAGAAGTAATCAAATCAGCCTGGTCTGGTGAATCCTGGCACCAAGAGAGGAAAATTTGAATTCTCCCTTTAGCCAAACACAACACTCAGACCCTCTGATCCTCACAGCAGGCAGGTGAGACCACTTCCTGTGAGGGGGACGTACCTGTGACAAGACCGCCTCATGGACAAAAACCTCTCCTCTGCGACCGCAGGGGAACCGTTACAGCAGAAGACAGACTGAGTCCTCATCTCCGTCCCCTGACCGACACCTCGCCTCCGCCTGCTGCTGGCATGCACCACCCCTCCTCCTCCTCCTCCTCCTCCTCTCCTCCTGGCCTGGGCACCTGAACGCATCACGGTCCAGACCACAGAGCGGGAGCTAAAGCACACCTGAACTCGCACCGAAGAGGCCCGACATTCCTCCGCTTGTTCTTCCCAGAGTTTGACCGAGACTTCATGAGTCCCTCTTTCTCACTCTCCCTCTGTGTTTGCCGTCATTTGATCTTCACAGCGAGTTTCCTTCCCCCCAAAGTAAAGAGCTGTTTGTCCTGCAATGCCTCTCCTTCTCTATCTTTTCCCCTCTGAGTCTGTTTGTTTCTGTTCCCTCTTTTCCTTCCCTCCCTCCTCCTTCCCTCCTCCCTTTCTCCCTCCCTGCCTCACTGTGTAAACGCTCACTGTCCCCCACTGACCTTGGATTCAAGCATGGCATGAAACTTGGCTTGTCTATCGCCTCAAAATCCCCCTCCCTTCCTCATTTCATTCCCCTTTCTCTCCCTGGTGAAGCATCTCCAGTTACGCTCCCTCACTTTGTGCATGGTTTGGGTGTTGTACACATTCTAGTCTTCCTTGTTTGTGGTCTCACCTACAGAGAAAACAAAGATCCGCGGTGTCAGGTGTAAACTCACAGGGATATCTCTTGGGTGTGTGCCTCTAAAGCGCCCCGAGGTGTAAAGATTTGGCCCTTTGTCAGCGTCTGAGGCGGCTGCAGAGTCTGTTTACAGCACACGCTCACATCAGGGCCTGCAGGAGTTTTCATAATCGCTCCAGTTTAGGCCGCGCCACCTGTTTGATTGTTTTGTGAAGAGCCGGCACAAAGCAGAGAGGTCCTGGGAGAATTCACCGGTGTCAGCCTCTGCTTTAACGGTATCCCTCGCATAATTGCACCCCTTCTCAGTCCACTGCGCCCACTCTGCACAATGAGCCACTGTCTAATGGCACAGACCATCTGAAAAGGCTGATGCGAGGGGAAAAGGAGGAGGGGGGAGAGAAGGAGGAGGCGGAGGAGGAGGAGGAGGAGAGGGCTGAAATTCCAACTTTTATCAAAGTATGAACAAGCCCTCAGAAATATTTGTCCGGTCGTCTCGCTCCTGGATTCCTCAGCTCCGGCGCTGCCAGAGTTTGGGCCGGTTATAAAAACGAAGATAAGATCAGCGCAGAGCAAACATTTACCTGAGCTGGTGAGGAGAGATTTGGTTCACATGTAGAGAGTTTTATCAGGAAGTGGAGAGGCAACAATGTGAGTTTGTGTTTAAAGGCACAGAAACAGGAAAAAAGAGCAGAATGAAGCCGCTGTGGTTAACCTTTGAGAGAGTACTCATGCCTTAAACTCTGAAACTGGAGACTGGATGCTTCTTGTGACACACACGCTAACTTAAGTCAGTTTGGGGAACTTAAACTGACCTATAACAATAACCTACAGACTTAAAACTAACCCAGGAGTTTGTGTTTGATGTGTCCAGAGATTGGAGTCCTTTCTTTTTTGCAAGATTCATGGTCACAACACATACATGTTCCTCCGCCTGCTGTTCTGGTCTGCAGACTTCAAAAGAGACAAAAATACAACCAGACTAAAACAAGAGTGACTCTGACAGAGACACCAACATACCACAGGAGAAGAACAAGACTCAATGGACCGAAAACTTCTGAGCTAACTTTGCTTCAATGCATGCTGCCTTTACAACTTCAGGACTAATTCTACCGAAGCAGCAACCTCCGGTCTTAAAATATGAAGCCCATGCAGAAGTGCTAAAACTGCAGTTCCTTAAGCGTCCACTTGAGGCTGGCTGCAGAAACACAGGAAACCACATACACATCCATTCAAAGAAGACGATCTTTACAGTAGAAATAAACATGTTTACAGCCTGGTACAAAAGATGAGTGTAGTCTGGATAGCTCATTTCTTGATCGGCACACACTGGACGGGGGTGAATTCAATTCTAACTCCATTGTTAAGACATTAAACTTATGTGTTTTGCCCAAATAAGGACATGGCTGACTTGATTGAGAGGTGGGCACACTGTAGCTGTTAGCAAAAAGGCTAAAGGCCCGCCTCTTTACTCACACTAGCTCAGATGAAGTTAGGTTGTGTTCAGCATCTTAATCAAGCGGCAACCTCGGGTCTAAAAATATGAAGCCAATGCGGAAGTGCTAAAACTGCAGTTCCACGAGTGTCCACTTGAGGCTGGCTGCAGAGACACAGGAAACCACATACACACCCATTCAAAAGAGACGATCTTTACAGCAGAAATAAACATGTTTGTGGGGTGAATTCATTTATAACTCAATCATTAAGACATTAAACTTACGTGTTTTGCCTAAATAAGGACATTGCTGACTTGATCGAGAGGTGGGCACACTGTAGCTGTTAGCAAAAAGGCTAAAGGCCCGCCTCTTTACTCACACTAGCTCAGATGAAGTTAGGTTGTGTTCAGCATTTTAATCAAGCGGCAACCTCCGGTCTTAAAATATGAAGCCAATGCGGAAGTGCTAAAACTGCAGTTCCTCGAGCATCCACTTGAGGCTGGCTGCAGAGACACAGGAAACCACATACACACCCATTCAAAAAGACAATCTTTACAGCAGAAATAAACATGTTTACAGCCTGGTTCAAAAAACAAGTATAGTCTGGATAGCTCATTTCTTGATCGGCACACACTGTACGGAGGGTGAAGTTGGTGAAGTGGCAATGTCAAAGATATTGAGATTACGAGTCTTCCAATGAGAGGCACAGCTGACGTGATTGACAGGTGGGAACGCTGCAGCTGTTGGCTAGGAGGCTCAAAGCCCGCCTCTTTACGTCACAATCGCTCGACAGAAGCAATATGGTGACCGATTGCCCTCAAAACAGCGCTTCAGAAACAGATGGATGTCACAGATACTACATCCATATTTTATACAGTCTATGATTCTATCTGAATGTTGCAGAAAAATAACAGAGAAAAACTGGTTCCTTGCACCTTGCACTTTAAGTTAGCAGCATCATGAACATCAAGGAGAGCTTGTAGTGATGAGGATGAAAGTCAACCAGCAAACTGTAACCTGAGGTTTGGTTAGCTGGTAGACATTTCTTAAGAGGACTACTTTTATGCTTTGAGCACATTCAGTCTTTTCTTTCTCACTTCTACTTCAGTAAAGATGTTAAATTAGTAATCACACTTTTATACCTCTGCTACCTTTGAGTCTGTCTCCCTGAAATCGACACAGATATAAATCACCTCTAACTGACCCACCTGCATCATGCACTCATCAGAAACTCTGAGCTATCCTCTTCTGCCACCTAGTGGTCGAAACAGCAAGGTGACCCGGTGCAGTCACTCTACCTCTGCAGTGCTGTCACAGTAAGTTAGGATGACATCCACAACAGAGCCGGTTCACACGGGAGGAGGAGGAGGAGCTCTGCTGAGATCATTTACACATGAAGCCACAGGGAGTGATGTCACCGATTTCTGCAGAATCATGTTGAATCACATCTTGAAGATTGGAGATTTAGGATGCTTAAGAAAGCTGATTTATTGATGTGGAGAAGTTGAATATGTTTTTATGAAGACAGCATTAAGACAAAGGATCTGGGATGTAAATAAAGTCTCCGTGCTGCAGATGGGAGCTGCAAGAAGTTAAAATGAAGTCTTTGAGACTCACACGGCCAAGGTGAGTCTGCAGCAGCCATCTGCTCCTGTCTGACATGCCTGGACCTCACACACACACACACACACACAGAAACAAAAGCTTGCACATCAAAATTCACCTACTGATACAGGTGCATGCACACACCTAAACACCCACAGATAGCGCAGATGGAGCGCACACACACACACATACACACACCGGCTGCCTGGCACACAGCAGAGGGACCACACGCAGCCTTGTAGCGACCTTCACTCTCAGCTCCAGAATAGCACTGCAGCACCGCTCTGCACAGACGGAGACACTCTGGAGACTGACAGCAGCCCATTAGCAGGGAACTGACCGTAGCAAGGAGCCAATCACAACCGCGTTTACACAGAAATAACTCAGAACGGCTTCAGTTTGTGACAGCTCCAAGAGATCCTGCAGAACTTCATTCAAATGAGACAGGTTTAAATAAAACAGGGTTCAGTCCTGAGAGACTAACACACATATTTGCGTGCTGTACTTTTAAAACTATGACGAGTGGTGTGTTTGATATGATGACTGTGCACTCCTACTCGCTGTGTTCGAGTGTACAGAGGAGGAAAACTTCATGCAACAACAAACATGACCCAGATCTTCACTGAATCACTAAAGCAGAGGTCGCATGAATATCAGTTTTCAACACCATCAGCTACTTCCCTCACTTATCCTTAAATATGATGACAACATAAGCAGCATGTGTCACTAACATGTGCGTTTATCTGCTGCTAAAACAGGCTCCAATCTTTTAGGTTCACATTTTGCGACCCGACTAGTCATGCCCCCAAAGTTTCCTACTTTGATTTAATACTTGTAAGAATCAAATGATCACAAAGCCTCTTTTATAAAACCACAGCATCAAAGGGGAGGAAGTCACTTGTTGCTCTCTCACTTCTCTCACGACAGCTTTAGGGGTGAAAATGAAACAGTGGATCTGTTGTTTTTTAAAGGTTTGGTGCTTTTTGATGCTATTGAGTATAAAAGAGGAAAATATTACATCTTTTTGAAACATGTGGTGTCCAAAAGTGTCGTGTTTTTGACGATCCTAGCTCCCAGAGAGTTTTGGGATTAGATAATACCTTATTGATCCCGGGGGGAATTTGGTTGTTGCAACACAGAGATAGAGCAAGTAGAAGTTACAAAAATAAAGGAAGAAAAAATAGAGTACAAAAAAAAAAAATTATAGTAAAAAAATATAAATACTATTTAATAATAAAAATAATAAATAAAATAGATACATAATAATAATAACTATTATAAGTATTATTAATAATACTAATACTACTACTTATAATAATAATACTTATAACACTTACTATTTGTATTATTAATAGTAGTAACAATAATAATAATAATTATTATAAATAATTATAATTACTACAATTATAATATCAATAATAATAATAACAATTCATAATAATAATAGTAATAATTATAATAAGAACAATAATAACACTAATAATAATTATTAATAATAGATATATAGAATAAAAATACAATTAATCAACAATAAAGGTATCAACAAATGTTTCACATGGTATAAATATTTATAATGAACTTTAATTATATAATTATAATATGATATATATAATTAAGTCAAGACAAGTCAAACTTTTATTGTCATTAAACTGGATAGCTTGTATACAGCTGAACGAAATTGTGTTTCTCACATGGCAAGTGCAAATAAAACGACAGACAATCAATACACGGACGAATTAAAGCACCAGTGAGGAGTTTTTAACTCATTATGTAACAGATTGAAATTAATATTGATGCCCCCACATGAGCTACAAAAGGAAAGACAACCCTCAGCAAGGCGACTTATTCATACTATACAGTTATTTATAATGTCTGAACCCACTGCCTGTCTGGGAAGGTGTCAGATGAGGCGTTTAAGTGCACACTAATTATAGTCTCTTTAATGCTTTCAACGGCAAAGACACTCGATCATCGGTCTGTTAAAATAGAGGAGGAGGAAATACTTATTCCACATGTACAGGATGAAATTAGTGAAGTGATAAAGGGTCCTGCTTTGTCTACACGGGATGCCAAAATCAATGCAAAGCAAGCATTTCCCTCGGGAGGTGGTGGAGACCAAAATGGAGCAAAGAAGGAGAGGAATTTTAAACTTCTTACAGGTGTTTGGAAGCAAATGCTGCTTTGTGTCCAATTATAAACATCTGCAAACTCATTCATTCATCTTTTCTTTACATGACAGTGAAGTGTGTATAGTGTGTGGTACTGCCCCCAAGTGGACAGAGTGATGCATGTATGCAGGTGTGCTGCAGTTTAGTGGACAGTATTTTACACTTAAGGAAGCTTGTTTTACCTGAAGCTTTCATTGTCGCCTGAGCTTTGAAAAGAGCTTCATCAGGTTGACAGTCAGGACAGATTTACAGATAAAAACTGTGTGACCGACACATTTATAACAATCTATTATGATGATAAAAGACATGAGACCAAAAAGGTGCTCATGGAACTACACAAAATATGTTAAATAATGTTTTATGTCTGCAAAAATCTTAAATATTAGAGCTTTGTGATAACGCAAGGTGTTTTAATTGCAATATATTGCAATAAAGTGAAAATATTTAAAGGAAGTATGTGAACTAAAGTGATTAGGCTTTTATTTCTAAGACATTAGGATAAAACAAAGAAAGCAGTGAGGTGTTCAGGTGCTTCAGGCTGTCTCTAAGAGAGCTGCAATAAGTTTTACAGCCACCAGATGTCACTGTGACGAGTCAGAGGCTTCAAAGCTTCAACATTTTTTGGCAGAGAGCCTGAAAGCTTCACCTGCTCATCCGTTTATCTTCCCATCATGCTTGAGTTTCACGCGTTAATATTCCTGATGTCTTGTTGTGTTGTTGACTCACCTTGGTAAAGTGAAAGACAGGTTGCTGTACCAGCTGCTCCCCAGCTGAGTGCAGTCCTGCCCTCTGTGCGGCGTGTCGTCTGACCCGCTGCTCAGCCTCTCGCTGGACGGTGCTCTGGTGGCGTCCGAGTCCCCCGTCATCGTAAAGATAGAATCGGACAGACTGGGCCTCTCATCGTGTGCCAGCGGGGCGAAGCTGAGCTGCACGATCTGCCGGGCGCTCTGGCAGACCGGAGCGTGGATAGCAGGGGTTAGTGTGGGGAGGTCAAAGGTCAGGACCGTTTGGGTGCTGGACGTGAGCAGCTCCTCGCTGTCCAGGCTGTTGTACGACGTCCCTTTGGCGCGGTGAGACTCCATGATGCTCTCGAAGTGGCGGCTGAAGGTGTCCTCCGCCGCCAAACGAGGACCGGAGACCAGGATGGGGGACTTCAGGGCCGGATGGTGGTTGTCAAAAAAAGTTTCCATCGGCCTGAACAGAGAGAGAGAGAGAGAGAGAGAGAGAGAGAGAGAGAGAGAGAGAGAGAGAGAGAGAGAGCTCACTAATAATAAACAATTCAACATGTGTCAACAAGGAAACATCTCCACAAAGAACCCTTATTCTTCCTTTCATTAGTGTCTCCATGACAGGATGTGACACCGTGAGAGAGTTGTGACTAATTCGAGCATAAATGTCATCAAACCTGTTTATGATCTATTTGAAAAATAGGATATGGGTGAAGTCCAAACTCACATTAAAATGTAGGTCAGGGGAAAATCCTGCTACACCAGAGTGTTGGTGAGTATTTTTAGATTGTTGTGACACAAACATCCAGCTTTCTGGAGTCTGGAGTCAGGCACTAAGGTGACTACAGTCTGATCCCAATCTCCACCCTGAGGCCTGGACGCTGATTTAGAAAGACATCACACAGGCAGCGAATCCTCATGATGTTATAAAGTCAAACTCTAGTGTGTATGTATGATTCTTAAAGTCCTGTATTTGTGTATTTTTTAAAACATAACCAACTCTTCAACCCTCCTGTTATGTTGTGGGTCAAATTGACCCTTTTTAAAGTCTATTTTAGGCAATATATTCCTTCCAAACCTGCTAAATGCAGCATAAAAAATCTGGGCAGCATGTGACAGAAGAGGTGTTGTGTTGATTTATGAACAAAAATTCTAAATGTAAAATAAAATAAACAAAAATCTATGTCATGTAAAACTATAGTATTTATATTTAGGGCTTTCCAATGTACATTAAAACAGTTTTAACATGAATTTGAATGAAAACAATTGAGTTATCCTCATTAACCATGATCTGTGAGGATTAAAGAACACCACTGAACTTAATCTTGATTTAAATGGTTAGTAATGGAGTTAAAAATTAGATTTGAAAACATGTGTATTTGGATTTTTGGGGGTTCTGATATTTGGATAATTGAATATGCCCCAGGTCAAATTGACCCAGGAACATTACTGCTGTTCCAGAGAGACGAACATACCACTTCAAATATCTCGGACTCACCCTGGACAATAAACTCAACTTTGATCAACACACCACTGACATTCACAAACGCTGCCAACAAAGACTCTCTGCCATCCGCAAACTCAAAGCACTTTCTGTCTCCCCCCCACCTTCTACTGTTACTGTACCAAAGCATCATCCAACCCATTCTCCTCTACTGTTCCCCCTGCTACTACAACATGCTAACTGTCTCCAACAAAAACAAACTCATACACACCACAAACACTGCCACCAAAATCATCCGCCTCCCCACACCCAACCTGTCTGACCTCAACAACAGAGCCATCATACGCAGAGCACGGACTATAACACTGGACTCCCAACACCCCCTCTACTCGGTCTTCACACTACTCCCCTCCGGTCGCAGGTACAGATCCCCTTACTGTAGGCGAGCCCGGTTTGGCAGAAGCTTCGTCCCATCGGCCATAGCACTGCTAAACAGAATGCCACTGTAATGTGTCCGGTGTGTTTATATGTGTCCGGTGTGTTTATATGTGTCCGGTGTGTTTATATGTGTCCGGTGTGTTTATATGTGTCCGGTGTGCATATATGTGTCCGGTGTGTTTATATGTGTCCGGTGTGTTCATATGTGTCCGGTGTGTTCATATGTGTTCGGTGTGTTTATATGTGTCCGGTGTGTTTATATGGGTTCGGTGTGTTCATATGTGTTCGGTGTGTTTATATGGGTTCGGTGTGTTCATATGTGTTCGGTGTGTTTATATGTGTTCGGTGTGTTTATATGTGTCCGGTGTGTTCATATGTGTTCGGTGTGTTTATATGTGTTCGGTGTGTTTTATATGTGTTCGGTGTGTTTATATGTGTCCGGTGTGTTCATATGTGTCCGGTGTGTTTATATGTGTCCGGTGTGTTTATATGGGTTCGGTGTGTTCATATGTGTTCGGTGTGTTTATATGTGTCCGGTGTGTTCATATGTGTTCGGTGTGTTTATATGTGTCCGGTGTGTTTATATGGGTTCGGTGTGTTCATATGTGTTCGGTGTGTTTATATGGGTTCGGTGTGTTCATATGTGTTCGGTGTGTTTTATATGTGTTCGGTGTGTTCATATGTGTCCGGTGTGTTTATATGGGTTCGGTGTGTTCATATGTGTTCGGTGTGTTTATATGGGTTCGGTGTGTTCATATGTGTTCGGTGTGTTCATATGTGTTCGGTGTGTTTTATATGTGTCCGGTGTGTTCATATGTGTCCGGTGTGTTTATATGTGTCCGGTGTGTTTATATGTGTCCGGTGTGTTCATATGTGTCCGGTGTGTTCATATGTGTTCGGTGTGTTTATATGTGTCCGGTGTGTTTATATGTGTCCGGTGTGTTTATATGTGTCCGGTGTGTTCAGATGTGTTCGGTGTGTTTATATGTGTCCGGTGTGTTTATATGTGTCCGGTGTGTTTATATGTGTCCGGTGTGTTTATATGTGTCCGGTGTGTTTATATGTGTCCGGTGTGTTCAGATGTGTTCGGTGTGTTTATATGTGTCCGGTGTGTTTATATGTGTCCGGTGTGTTTATATGTGTCCGGTGTGTTCATATGTGTTCAGTGTGTTTATATGTGTTTGGTGTGTTTATATGTGTCCGGTGTGTTTATATGTGTCCGGTGTGTTTATATGTGTCCGGTGTGTTTATATGTGTCCGGTGTGCATATATGTGTCCGGTGTGTTTATATGTGTCCGGTGTGTTTATATGTGTCCGGTGTGTTTATATGTGTCCGGTGTGTTCATATGTGTTCAGTGTGTTTATATGTGTTTGGTGTGTTTATATGTGTCCGGTGTGTTTATATGTGTCCGGTGTGTTTATATGTGTCCGGTGTGTTTATATGTGTCCGGTGTGCATATATGTGTCCGGTGTGTTTATATGTGTCCGGTGTGTTTATATGTGTCCGGTGTGTTCAGATGTGTTCGGTGTGTTTATATGTGTCCGGTGTGTTTATATGTGTCCGGTGTGTTTATATGTGTCCGGTGTGTTTATATGTGTCCGGTGTGTTTATATGTGTCCGGTGTGTTCAGATGTGTTCGGTGTGTTTATATGTGTCCGGTGTGTATATATGTGTCCGGTGTGTTTATATGTGTCCGGTGTGTTTATATGTGTCCGGTGTGTTTATACGTGTCCGGTGTGCATATATGTGTCCGGTGTGTTTATATGTGTCCGGTGTGTTTATATGTGTCCTGTGTGTTCATATGTGTTCGGTGTGTTTTATATGTGCCCAATGTGTGCATATGTGTCTGGTGTGTATATTTGTGGGATGCGGGGCACCATTGCTGTGAGGCTGGGTGGATGTTTATGGTTATTGTGTTCATACATGTATTCCTGTACAGACGGTGGCAACAAATCTCCTTATTAAGGACAAATAAAGATCTATCTATCTATCTATCTATCTATCTATCTATCTATCTATCTATCTATCTATCTATCTATAACAGGAGGGTTAAACCCGCTCTGAAAAACCACAGCAGTGATAAACTACAGCTGTCACTTTAAAGGTTGTACAGCTTAGCTTCGCCCTGCTGGCACACAACGACGACGAGAGACCCAGTCTGTCAGATTCTATCATTACAGTGACGAGCGTTATCATTACTAATGACAACTAATGAGAGAACTATGGTGGTGTATCGCATTCACATGAGACAAGAAAAAATCTGCTCTGTTTTTCTGAATTAATGACACACTGCTACAGTAAAATCCCAGCAGCACCTGAAGGCCACATGAGGACATAGACTATACACGCCCCAGTTGTTCAGATGAATCCAGTTTTATTTACTTTGTGTTTAAGACATTAGGAGATACTTGTGTCTGTAAGTTATATAGATGGTATTGTCAACACTACGAGTCAGGGTCCAGGAGGCAGACACCCTCTCTACTTTTAAAAGTATCTATCATCACTATCATCTCTCTCTCTCTTCATCTCCCTCTATCCCTCTCTCCAACACGGTCTCAGCAGATGTGTGTCTAACATGAGTCTGGTCCTGCTGGAGGTTTCTGCCTGTTAAAGGAAGTTTGTCCTTGCCACTGTAACTGTAAGCAAAAGAGAAGAACGTTTCTTCCTCCATCAGTACCTAAAGTCTCTAAAAGTAGTATGGGAGGTAGAGCCTTCAGTTATCAGGCCCCGTTCCTTTGGAATCATCTACCAGTCAGGGTCCGGGAGGCAGACACCCTCTCTACTTTTAAGAGTAGGCTTCAAACTTTCCTTTTTGATAAAGCTTATAGTTAGAGCTGGATCAGGCTTGGACCAGGTCTTATTTATGCTGCTATAGGCTCAGACTGACACACTGGGATCCTGTCTCACCCACTGTCTCTTACTTTAACTCTTCCTGTCCCATTAAAGTTACTAACCATAGACCTTTCTGGAGTCCCTGAGCTCCCTTGTCTCGTAGGTTCCTCTGGATCTCTGCTGCTGTGGACGTGCCAGACTCCAGCTGCTACAACTACTACTATCCGTCTCTCCACTATCATCTCTCTCTTCATCTCCCTCTATCCCTCTCTCCAACACAGTCTCAGCAGATGTGTGTCTAACAACAGTCTGGTCCTGCTGGAGGTTTCTGCCTGTTAAAGGAAGTTTGTCCTTGCCACTGTAACTTGCTAAATGCTGCAAAGTGCTCTGCTCATGGTGGATTAAGATGAGATCAGACTGAGTCCTGTCTGTAAGAGGGGACTGGACAAACAATAAATCCTGAAAAGTTAATAAATAAGTAAATAAATAAATAAATAAATAAATAAATAAATAAATAATTAGATAAATAAATAGTGTGTTTCTGCATGTGTTTCATGTTCACCTCTTCAGAAGGTGACCGAACACCTCAGGCGCCTCCTCCGCCGCTGACCGCTGCTTCCTGTTGTCCCCTTGCATCCTCACGCTGGCCCAGCTTACCATCTCTTCCTCATCTTCTTCCTCATCATCATCTTCCTCCTCTTCTTCCTCCTCCTTCACCCCTGCCTCCTCCCCATTCATCCCCCTGTAGGCCTGACCTCCCAGAGGGCTGCTTCCCGTCCCCGAGGTGCCCTGAACGCTGCGGTTACTCCCAAACGCTGAGTCTGCGTCTTCCTGCTCGGCCAGCAGCACCTCGTCGATGTCCGTCTCTCTGTAGCAGCGCAGAGGAACGGCGTCCAGGTCGGTTTCCGAGTACTTCAAAGTGCGCCGGATGATGCCGGTTTTGGGCGAAGTCCCGATGATAGTCGGAGGAGGGGTCACCAGCTCGACCTCCACGTGCTGGACCTCGTGATTGGCAGAGAGCATCGGCAGGGAGGAGGGGGGAGTCGGGGTGGGAGACTCACTGGAGTTACCACTGGGAGGAGCTGTGGAGGTTTCCAGATAATCTGCAGGTGGAGAGGGTTAAACATCATCATCTGTGGTCCACATCAGGATCACAACACTTGATCTGGTCAGACCAAAATGAGGCTGGAGCACCAACTACTTACTACACCGGAGAGGTCAGAAAGATGGAGTTAAAATCCGCTTTTGTAGAGTATAAACATTCATCAAACATCAATCATCATGTTTGATGTAAATCTGCATGCACAACTGACTCTGCTGCAAACTGAGCTGCATCTTCTTGCACCTCTCCATCACACGGGATCACTCACGAGACTACACACACTGACACGCTGATATCAAACACGACTATCCTCTCTATTTCCTTTGGATTCCTTTGACTTATATTCCTCTGAAGGCCGGAGGAAGGAGGGATGAAAACAGTCCGCTCTAGTCTGAGATGAAAGAGCAGTAACTAGATGAAATTGAGGTGGACATGCTCTCACTTTTCTCCCCCCTGCTGGCAGCCTCCTCAGCAGGGGTCCCGAACAAAAACTCCCACTTGGCACGAGCGATCCTCTGGCAGTGGAGAGAGGGCACGGGCACCGCACAGCCACTGTCCGTCTGAAACACACACACACACACGCACACACACACACACATTGGAGACTGGCTCTGCAGTGCAGCAGTGACACAACAGCCAGACATTTTGGTAAATCATCTTCCTCTCATGGAGCTCAAAGTTGGGACTAACACTCTGATGTGTCTGCAGTAAGTGTTGACCTTGATCCAGAGGGGGATTAGCTTAGCTTAGCATAAAACTGGGAGCATAGAGGAGTGTTAGCCTGGCTCTGTTAGAAGTTAAAACATCATCAACACGTTGATCTCATCAGTGTTACATGAATATGCGCGCCAGGCTGGCAGGGTTCCCATAATTCCAGTCTTAATGCTAAGCTAAGCTAAATGTCTCTTAGCTGTAGCTTAATAGTTTGATAGTTTGGTGTCAGCTTTTTTAATCGTTCTCTTGGAAACAAACCAATGAAAGCTTTCTGTGAGGCAGTTTGTTTATTTGAAATGTGAAGTTTTACAGTATTTAGTGATTTAAAGTCGTGCTTTGCAGGAAACAATGTTGTGTTCGTGATGCACGCTGCAAAGTGCCACACGTCTGCACAGCTTTCATGAAATTGGGCCGATTTTTGTAACTGCAGAATGTTGACTGTGCCTGTTTTCTGAGTGTTTTCTGAGTGTTTTCTTACCTTTACACTCGTCCACTAGTCTGATTTTAAATTTCTGTTAGCTGGAAATATTAGTCCCAGAGAAAATCTCCACTAATAGCACCTCAAACTGCATCAATTGCTTCAGTTGTCAGCATATTGCATAAATTATATTCCAGTGCAAACACTTCCTTAAAGTTTGCTCTTGTTTTGCGTCTGAGTTTGAGTCTCCTTTTGTGAATTAGAATTCTGTGCACAGACGTGAGTCAGTAATAAAGTGTGAAGGAAAGAAGGCAAGCCCCCACACTGACTCTATGCAACAATCACTTTGATAAATCAGATATTTCAACGCCTTTGTCTTCATCAGGTCAACATAGTGTTAAATTAATTGCAGCATGGAATACAAGTGAGGGCTTACCTTCTTCTCTGCTGCCATTTATTGATTTCTGAGCAACCTTCAACCTTTGGAATTGTCTTATTGCAGCCTCTCATGAAGCAAACAGCTAATTCTTTGAATATGTTCATCCTGAGCTAACTGTTTTATAAGACTCAGCCAACACAACACTAAACAATACTGCAGCAGTTAAATTCAGAGACGGATCTCATGCACAAATATTTCATTTAAGTAAAAAAAAAAAATAATAATAATAAACCAACTGAGAAATTTAAAATTAAATTAAAAAATCAATAAAAAAACACACAAAATAAAGTAGGTAATTAATTGAAATTAAATAAGAATAAATATATATAATTTTTTTTTAAAGTAGTTAAATCAGTAAATACAAATATTTAAAATAATAATAGTTAGAATAAGAAAAAATAATAGGAAGCTGTCTGTTTCAAACTATGAGCAAGTGCAGGCATGCAAAGAATATTTCCTTAAAGTCCATTTTAAGATTATTTTATATGTTTTTAAATCTTTAAATGGTCTCGCCCCGCCCTACCTCTCTGAGCTGATCCATCTCTACGCCCCTGCTCGGTGCCTCAGGTCAGCTGATCAGCTGCTCCTGGAGGTACCGAGGTCCAAGCGGAAGCTCAGGGGGATAGGGCTTTTTCTGTCGCTGCTCCCAAACTGTGGAACGATCTTCCTTTAGCCGTCAGACAAGCCCCATCACTGTCCACTTTTAAAACTAGTCTTAAAACCCATTTTTATTCCCTGGCTTTCGACTCAGCATGAGACCCTGCTCTTGTTTTAGTGCCTTTTTATTTTTATTTTTATTTTTTTTCAACTTTATTTTATCTTATTGTTCTTATTGATTTTATGATTTTATTGTTTGTTTTTATCTGTTATGTTTCTGTACAGCACTTTGTGTCCAACTGATGTTGTTCTTAAAGTGCTTTATAAATAAAGTTGAGTTGAGTTAAATATAACCTTTAAAAAAAATACATACAAAATAAATAATTGAATTCATTAAATTTAAATTTAAATTAATACAAAATAAAATAAATACATTACTTTAATTAATAAGAATTCAAAATAATAAATAGAATAATTGAAAAGCAATTGAAAGCGATCTGTTTCTAACTATGAGCAAGCACTGGCATGCAAAGAATATTTCCTAAGATATAAAACTCTAACATTGACCCTGAAGTCTTTGAATATTATGATTAATGTGCAGCTTAAGAATTAAAACGGTGTGGAAAAGCCACTAAAGGGACAGTACGCCTCTTTTTTAAATGTTGGGACAATGCATTAAAGTTCCTGAAAGTCTTCTACCAAGATGCATAAAAACTTGAGACTATGATGTTGTCTTATGTGTGTGCAGACCTTTAAATTTGTATCTCTTGTGATGTTATTCCTGAAAAAGCTGAATAAATATTCTAGGAGAGGAACAGAAACAAACGCTCTGTTTGCGGTTCAGCACCCACCTGTATTCCTGAGGTGGCGGCCCCGGTCTCGTTGCTCTGGTGGCTGGACTGACTGGACTCTGGGGACACACAGTCCCTGTCGCCCAAGCTGCCCGTCACCCCGCTGGAGCTCCGTGAAGACGACCCTCCCATCCCTCCGTTCTGCTCCCCCTCTGCCGGCTCCTCTGCTCTCTGCAGGCCCGGCTGCTGCCCCACCCCAAATCCATCCGCCTCATCGCCCTCGCCCTCCTCGTCACAGCCTTCATCTTCATCAGGGGATTCAAGTGCCACAGGTCCAAGGAGCAGGATCTCCCTCCTCCTCTGCTCAGCACGTTTCTGCTGAGCTGTGGGACTGAGCGGCCTGCGACGACTACCGGATCGACAATCTGTACTTTGATTGCTTACAGACCCAGACCCAGGCTCTGGGCTTGGATTCGGGCTCTTCTCTACATGATCGCTCCACTGCTGCCTGGACGTCCAGCTCACCGGTGCCTCTTCAACACCCTGATTGATAAAGAGTCTCCGAGCTAGCTCCGTGCAGTCCCCTTTCTCAAAGCAGCTCAGGTCTCCTCTGTCTGCGCTCGAGGCCCAGCTCTCTCTGGTGTACTGCGGGGGCTGACGACGATGCAGGGTGGGGGTCTCCGGTGATCGCAGCTCAGCTTGGAATAGCCTCGGATCCCTCAGAGGTGAGCCGAGGTCGGTGGGAGGATGAGATGGGCGATACACACGTGAAGGGATGGCGGGGGAACTGTGAGGCGTGGATACGGTGGAGCTCTGCTGCTGAGACCTCTGACTGCAGTCCAGCCGGTTTGATTCAAAGTTATTGAGAGAGTTCGTTTCTTGTGTCTGCGACTGCAAGGTAGAGTTATCAAGCTGGTGAGAATCATTGTTGTCAGTTGCTGGCGTCTGTTGGTCGTTTAAAGGGATGTTCATCTTGAGCGTTTGCTTTGACTGTTGTGCGTTTGTTGCTGAGTTGTGATATTCTCCTGCAGGCTCGCCTAAAGCGTTGTGCAGCGAGGACCGCCTGGCCTCTGTGAAAATAGAGGAAACTTTGGTGGCCTCCTCTGCGAGCCTGCGGGCGACCTCAGGACTCTGAGCGGGAGAGGAAGATTTACTGTCACTTAACTGGTTCAAGCCCTCTATAACATTATTGCCAAGTTGTAGGATTGCTCCCTGCGGTGAAGTGCTTCTGTTGCAGGTCCTGTGACTGTGAACGAGTCTTTTGCTGGCTGGACTGCCTGACGTAGATCTGTCCTCTCCAGACCAATGAAGAGGACTCTGACACTCTGGTTTAGAGAGTGGAGACTGCCTGGACTTGGAGGACAGCTTGTCTGATACTGGACTCCAAAAGCCTGGCCCAAAGGCCTGGCTCCTGTCTGTGATGTGGTCTTTGGGGTGCATGCTGATGTTCTGACGCTGAACAGGAGACCCGGCCCAGGACTGACATCGTGGTTGGTTGTAGCGTGAAGACGGTATGTTCTCGAGCGCATGGGCGAGTTTGATCCTCAGTAAAGGAGAGCCGAACTCCTCCACAGCCCGCTGGGTAGCTGCCCTGCCGATGGGGTCCAAGTGGGGTTGGCGAAAGCCGGGAGAGAACGTCTGCTGGTGACTTCCAGGAGATCTGAAAGTCAGTTTGGGACTAGAGCTGCACGATGAATCTGGACTCCCAAACCAAACTGGGTCACTGAGTCTTTTACGAAAATAACAGGGATTGGATCGATCCTCCCGGGTTCTCCTCTCACATGGAGAGTTGCGTGGACTGTCCATGGTCTGAACGTTCGACTTCTCGATGTAACTGAAGGTGACCACGGACCGCTTACCATCGCTGACTTCTCCCTCTTTTAACCTCGGGCAGTTCGGAGACGATTTAGGAACGGTAACTTTTCCAGGAGAGAACATCTTTGGAGAGTGAACTCCATCACAGGGCGCACTCCAGCGCTTGGTGACTTTAGGGGAGCTGCTGGCCTGCTGCGGCTGAAAGCTGACGCTGTTTCTAGGAGGAGATGTGCCGTGTGTGTGTGTGCAGTCCTGAGCCAGACGCTGGGGTGTAGAGGTCTTGCTGCTGGTCTTGCAGGTTGTCTGGCTGGCGAGCTGAGACAGGAGTTCTCCTGGACTGTCCTTAATTGAACGCTCCTGAGCAACCCGTTCTCCTTTGTCTCCAAACCCCCCCTTCCCTCCGTTCTGATCTGGGGCAGACCTCACTTCCACATACAAATGAAGGACTTTACCAGACTGGGACATGACCTCCTCTCAGGCCAAAATGAGGACAGAGGAACAGAATCAGAGAGAGCGAGTGTGACAGGGTGTAAACGACGAAAACAAGAAGCTCCTCTTTGTCCTTTTTAATTTGTTGGTTTGGTTTGGTTTTTCTGCTGGTGCTGAGTGTCAGTTTATTTTTAGACGGTCCCTCTTCTCCTTCCCAGAGCGTCTGTGTGCAGAGCAGAGACACACGGGCTGAACGGCCAGAGGACAAACATGCCCGTGGGACGCCTCCAGCAGCTCCCTATCCTTCATACCTGTGAATGAAGAGAGAGAGAGGAGGATCTGTTATGTTTTGCGTCCTCAGGAGACGGAAACACAGGAGATATTTCAGGATTAGTGACGCATGAATGGAAAATGCTCGTAGTGCGAGCAGTTTCTCTCTCCTGCAGATCAGGGTGAATTCTTGAGATATGTGAAACCAGCATTAATGGATAAAGCTGGTGTTGCACTAGATGATAACCTTATTGTCAAATAAATCACAGAATAATGTGGATCAACTTTAATTCCCAATGCACCTGATGCCTCTGCAACAACCTGTGACGTGTGTCTGAGCCTCCCTGCATACAATAAACATGCAGTGTGAATGTTAAGAGTCATTTTGAGTCTTCTTTGTAACTCTACCGACCCAATCTCTCCAACCTTCATCAGATACTTCACAAAGTTTAAGCTCAGTTGGTACTAGGAGGCAATGGTAATGATTTTCGAATATTCATTCAAAAATCGAAGAGATACTTGAATTTTTTCTCATTTTAAAAGTAAAATTTTTCATAGTTTTTATCGGTGCCTGGTTGTAATACAGTATTCCCGCCAGACAGTGGCGATAGAGCGTCTTAAAGCTGTTTGCTAACCTTATTAAGTAACAGAAGAAGAATGCTAACTGCATTAAATAGCAAAAGAAGAAAAAACTAGCGTCAACAGTCGCTGCTATTTTCTCTGTTTCTGAATCTCACAGTACTACACGTGTGTCCAGAGACTGAGCATGGCTGTAAAATGTAAACACACACGCCACGCCGCGTCACAGAAACACCAACATAAAGATCGAGGCAGACGCTGACAGTGCCCGCTACTAGCAGCACCTCGTCCTGCTGCTGGTTAACGTGACTGATCCACAAACGGGCTGTTAATGGGACAGGTGTGTGTGTGTGTGTGTGGGAGGGATTATCCGAATAGTCGTAATAGTATTTTGGCTTGAAATGCCCATCCCTAGTTGGTACATGGTCCTCTGATATGCATCTGCAGACCAACAGGTGTCCAAGGTTAGCCAAACAAACCAAGCTGCAACCTCCGTCCAATGTGAAAGTATAAAGCAAATGTAAAAGACTGCAGTTCCTCAAGTGTCCACTTGAGGCTGGTTCCAAAAGCCAAGGAGACCCATTTCAGACCATGTTTACAGCCTGGTATAAAAAACAGTTTGGGCCTTACTACATATCTCGTTGGCTAAAAGTTAAGTGTAACTAGTCATAATTAGGGGCGTGGCCAAGATGACTGACAGGTGGCTGCGTTGAAGACTCAACTGGAAGACAGTTGGGCATCAGCTTAAGCAATCTTTATTTATAAAGCGCCAAATCCCAACAAATGTTCTCCTCAGACTCTTTCCAATCAGAGCAGGTCTAGACCGTACTCTATGTTCTATTAGTAACAAAGACCCAACATCAAGACCGGATCAGATCCAGTCCCATCTTCCAGACAGGACTCAGTCTGATCTCATCTTAATCCACCATGAGCAGAGCACTTTGCAGCATTTAGCAAGTTACAGTGGCAAGGACAAACTTCCTTTAACAGGCAGAAACCTCCAGCAGGACCAGACTCATGTTAGACACACATCTGCTGAGACCGTGTTGGAGAGAGGGATAGAGGGAGATGAAGAGAGAGAGAGATGATAGTGGGGAGATGGATAGTAGTAGTTGTAGCAGCTGGAGTCTGGCCGTCTACTGCAGCAGAGATCCAGAGGAACCTATGAGACAAGGGAGCTCAGGGACTCCAGAAAGGTCTATGGTTAGTAACTTTAATGGGACAGGAAGAGTTACAGTCTGGGAGTTTGACTTTATCCTATAAAAACCAACCACTACAGTCACACCTGACTGAGACTACATCCCTGTCTGAACACTTTGACTCAAACTGGAGTAAACCATGTTTAGTTGGGTTCAACAGATCTGATCTTTAGTCTCCTGAAGCATGGATGATTTGGGATTTGTTAACAATTAGTGAAATGTACCACCTCGTCTGCCTTCCCCATTACAGCCGGGTTAAAACAGAAGAGAGGAATGCGTAGAGGTGATTTGTCTTCCTCTTGGCAGCCTGTTCCTTAAGGCTCCATAAATAACATGCTCACAAACAGAGGTTATTGGTAAATGAGTCATACAACATAAATTATAGTACTTTAAGACTTGAACAGAGTAACAGCACTCTCTGCCAAAACTACAGGGAAGCAAATGGCTATAGATAGTCAAGGTAGAGCAGATGAAGAGGGCAGGTTTCTGAAAATAGCAACAAAGATAAAACACACAGATTGTAAACAGACTCAGAGCTTCAGATCAGTGCAGCTTGTTTAATGCACTCCTCTTGATACTTACGGACATGACTGAACTTGTTAAGGGCAGCTGATTAGATTCTGCCTCATTAAAGGGAATCGGCTCTTTATAAAGACACCACGGTTGTTGTGAGAACACTTGATGTCAAGTAGAGGACAGTTCAGGTTTGTCAGGATTGTTGTAGAGAAAGGACATGAAGGGATGTTATTACAAAGCTCTTATAATATCAGTGTCCTTTATCTGTGAGGGGAAATGTTTTGAATGGGTGGAACAAGAATGTGTTCGACGTCTGCAGCCTGAGGAGGGACTCTTCTGAAAGAGATGAAATCTATTTTTCAACACGGACATATTTACTATTTGTTAAGTTTAGTCCACTGGGAAGTCTGTCGTATGATGCAATACGATACAACGCGAAACGACTAGATAAGCTGAAATACAGCACAAATACGACACGACATGATACGACACAATATGATACAATAAGATAGGAAGACACAAGATAAGATATGAAGCAAATACTACACAACAAGATACGACAAAATATGATACAATAAGATACAGTTACATAGGATACGACACAATACAAGAAGACACGAGATGACATGAGGACACAAGACACAAGATAAGATAAGACACGGGCGGCTGTGGCTCAGTGGGTAGAGTCGGTTGTCTATCAATCAGAAGGTTGGCGGTTCAATCCCAGCTCTGGCAGTCACATGCTAAAGTGTCCTTGTAGTCAGAAAGACTAGAAAAGGGCTATATAAGTACAAGTCCATTTACCATTTTCAAAAACACAACAAGATAAGATATGGAACAAATAAAACAGAATAGGACATATCACGACACAACAAGATAATATAAGGCACAATTACTACACGGAAAAATATGATACAATAAGATAAGATATGACAGGACACAATACGACAAAACAAAGTACGACCCAACAAGATAAGATACGACATGTTACAAAATCATATAACATGGCAAAAAACACACAAACCAACCATATATAGCATATATACTGTAGCATACAAAGTACAGTCATGGCCAAAAGTTTTGAGAATGACACAACTATTAATTTTCCCAAAGTCTGCTGTTTCAGTTTATATAATGGTAATTTGCATATACTCCAGAATGTTATGAGGAGTGATCAGTTCAACTGCAATTAATTGCAAAGTCCCTCTTTGCCTTGAAAATGAACTTTATCACCATAAACACATTTCCACTGCATTTCAGCCCTGCCACAAAAGGACCAGCTAACATCATTTCAATGACACACAGGTGTCACACACATTAACACAGGTGTGGGTGTTGATGAGGACAAGGCTGGCGATCAATCTGTCATGATTGAGTGACTGGACACTTTAAAAGGAAGATGGTGCATGACACCATTGTTCCTCATCTGTTAGCCATGGTTACCTGCAAGGAAACACGTGCAGCCATCATTGCATTGCACAAAAAGGGCCTAACAGGGAAGTTTATAGCAGCGAGTAAGATTGCACCTCAGTCAACCGTCTATCCAATTATCAAGAACTTCAAGGAGAGAGGTTCAATTGTTGCCAAACAGGCTCCAGGGCGCCCAAGAAAGTCCAGCAAGCGCCAGGACCGTCTCCTGAAGGTGTTACAGCTGCGGGATCGGGCCACCACCAGTGCAGAGCTTGCTCAGGAATGGCAGCAGACAGGTGTGAGTGCATCTGCACGCACAGTGAGGCAAAGACTTTTGGAGGAAGGCCTGGTGTCAAGGAGGGCAGCAAAGAAGTCACTTCTCTCCAGTAA
Source organism: Notolabrus celidotus (assembly GCF_009762535.1). Lineage (NCBI taxonomy): Eukaryota > Metazoa > Chordata > Actinopteri > Labriformes > Labridae > Notolabrus > Notolabrus celidotus. The sequence continues at coordinate 29,949,048 of NC_048289.1, forward strand.
AAACATCAGGGACAGACTGATATTCTGCAGAAGGTACAGGGACTGGACTGCTGAGGACTGGGGTAAAGTCATTTTCTCTGATGAATCCCCTTTCCGATTGTTTGGGGCATCTGGAGGAAGGCTTGTTCGGAGAAGACGAGGTGAGCGCTACCATCAGTCCTGTCTCTTGCCAACAGTGAAGCATCCTGAGACCATTCATGTGTGGGGTTGCTTTTCGGTCAAGGGAGTGGGCTCTCTCACAATCTTGCCTAAAAACACAGCCATGAATAAAGAATGGTACCAGAACGTCCTCCGAGAGCAACTTCTCCCAACCATCCAAGGGCAGTTTGGTGATGAAGAATGCCTTTTCCAGCATGATGGAGCACCTTGCCATAAAGCAAAAGTCATAACAAAATGGCTCGGGGAACAAAACATTAAGATTTTGGGCCCTTGGCCAGGAAACTCCCCAGATCTTAATCCCATTGAGAACTTGTGATCAATCCTCAAGAGGCGGGTGGACAATCAAAAACCCACAAAGCATTGATTATGCAAGAATGGACTGCCATCAGTCAGGATTTGGTCCAGAAGTTGATTGACAGCATGCCAGGGAGAATTGCAGAGGTCTTGAAAAAGAAGGGTCAACACTGCAAATATTTACTTATTGCATGAATTCTGTGTAATTCTCAATAAAAGCTTTTGATACTTATGAAATGCTTCTAATTGTATTTCATTATACCATAGAAACATCTGACAAAAACACCTAAAAACCCTGAAGCAGCAGACTTTGTGAAAATGTAATATTTGTGTCATTCTCAAAACTTTTGGCCATGACTGTAATGTGATTTGACTTGATACAGTATGATACAATACGATACACAACACGCTATAATCCAACACCATACGATAGATGCTTCAATATGAAACAGTATGCTAAAGCAACGCTCACACGTAAAAAAACATTTTTAAAAACAGCAAACAGAAAATCCTGTTCACATCAGAGGTGTTTCTATCTCCACCATGGAAGGAGATTTTAAAAAACATTTTCGTGGGGACGTAAGGCAGAAACATTGAGAAAAACTAAGTTTTACAAAATATCCACATAGGAGTGAACGGGGCCTAAGACAAGATACAACACGACATGACAAGACCAAGCGGCAACCTCCGGTCTAAAAATATGAGTCCAATGTGGAAGTGTTAAAAGCTGCAGTTCATTGTGGATCCGCTTGAGGCTGGCTCCAGAAGTACCAGAAGTCACATACACATGAATGGGGAAAAGACGATCTTTGCAGCATTAAAGGGGACATATCATGCTTTTTTCATCAACATATATTGGTCTAAGAGGTCCCCAAAACATGTCTTTAAAGTTTATGCTCAAAAAAACACTTTGAAATCAGATTTTGGTCTGCCTGAAAAGTCCTCTTCTTCATTCCTCATCAGAACACTCTGTTTTCTCTCTGACCACGCCCCCTCAGGAAGTGGATGTGCCTCGGCTCTCCAGCACGTTGATCTAATGTTTACATGTTGGCTGAATATACACGGCTGCTCAGAGATCACGTTACTTCAACCCTCTGAATCTGATCCTGACGGAGAGGCGCCTGCAGCAGGACCTTTCTGAACCATTGGTCACAGATTTAGTGTTTCTTGTTGTTTTATTTGTCAGTATGTCGACGTGTGTCTTGGTACACAGCTACGAACATGTAGCTATGTGGCTATGCTAACTAGCGCTAGCACTTATCCATGATAAATAAAAATCATCCACTAGATCTTCAAATCTGCAGACGTGGGGAGTAAAACCGACCTTTGTGTTTATTAAGACAGCCTACAACTAGCATGCCTCCCTCCTAAGCTCCTTGTTAGCACACATGTGTGCAGGGAATGAAAAACGGAGGAGGGGTTGAGTTGTATTTTATACAGTCTATGGGCTGAACAAGCTCCGAGCTCTGACTCCGTGACAGACCGGATATTGTTGTTACGTAACAAAAACACGGAAGTCTGAAATGGCTGGTTTCACACACATTTACAGAAAGGTGGAGAAATCAGAACAGGGGCAGAATGGATTTTTTTCATTCTCGGGGGGTTTGTAGACAGGGACACATATTTCAGGTAAAGAACCATTAAAAAGTCAATTTTGCATGATATGTCACCTTTAATAAACATGTTTACAGCCTGGTACAAAAGATGAGTGTAGTCTGAATAGCTCATTTCTCGACGTCCTCTCACTGTGAGGGGGGTGAATTTTTTTCTAATTCGGTAATTTAGAAGATATTGAGATTACCAGTCTTCCAATGAGAGGCACAGCTGCCTGTGGGAACACTGCAGCTGTTGGCTAGGAGGCTCAAAGCCCGCCTCTTTACATCACACTGGCTCGACAGAAGCAATATGGCTGCCGCAGCCGATTGGTCTCAAAACAGCTCTTCAGAAACAGATGGGTGACGTCACGGATACTACGTCCATATTTTTTACAGTCTATGGACAAGACACAGCGCGAAATAAATACAAAACGATACAATATCTTACTGTATTGTTAGATATGACACACATGGTAAGATATAGTACCACGGGACACAGCACAACAAATAAAACATTACTCAACATGATTTGATCCTCTTTACTGCCCCTGTGGGAAAATTGTCCTGTAATGATCTCAGACTGTAAGATCATTAAAATGTCCAGAAGTCACTCTGACCTGTCAGGCCTGTATTTGACGTTATCACTCAGGTAGAGACCGGAGCACTTTGTATCTCTTGTCATTTCCTGTGAGATATAAACATTGTGGTAAGGCGAGTATCTGTTTTATGGTGTCAGAGGGAACATGAGCTCATCCCACCGGGAGAGGAAGCAGGAAATTATCCCTCACGTCTTTCTTTGCTCTCTGACTCACCATTGATTTGACCTGCTGACTGCGCTTCATATAAATTCTGAATGAGACAATTCTGCGTTCGGGATTCAGCCATAAAATGAATCTATTAAAGGGACGGAGCTTCTGATTGAGGGGGAAAAAATAGGCTGGGGAATTCGATTTGTATGATGTGATCTGAAGCTACTGTGACATTAAAACAGCAAACACAGAGAGAAGCTTGTTCATCTCTCTGAACTCGTGTTTGTGAAACCCCAGAGAGTCACCAACGACTCCAGCATCAGATCCAGGACACCCAGTCCTCACACACACATCATCCCCCCTAACCATTATTATCACAGGAATGTGTTTGTGATAGAGTGATTAAATCCGGAGCTGGAGCCCTTTCTCTCTTTCTCCCGGAGCTGAATCCCCGGGCAATTACTCAACGAAACCCAGCTGAATCCTTTCCAATCGTCACCCTTCTGCTTCAGATCGTCTTTCCACGCCAACAACAGAACTCTTGTACAGAAGAAAAAGTCGCTCAAACGAAGGGGACGGCGGTGGAGTCCAGACCGGTGCCAGCAGCGACAGATTGGAGCTGCCTTATGGTAGCAGTGGGAGAGAACGTGTGTGGCGAAGATTGAAGTTGACAGAACAAAGAGAACTTGTGATGGACTTGGCACGCAGGGGGGAGCGACCTCCCCTCCTTGACCCCAACTGATGTTTGAAAGAGACCAAATTCAATCTCGCCAGTCTGCACCAATTCCCCGCTGGACTCTCATTACCTCTCTGGCTTCTCTGCATGGAGCTGCAGCAACATTTGTCTGTCTGGTGTCTTTATTTCTCCTGTTATCTGCCTGTTAAAGCTTCTATTCTTACTTTGAGTCAGAGCAGTAGAAGCTCCCTCAGCTCAAACACACCACCAATGTTTCTCTTCTCTCTAATTAGCAGACAACTTTTACTGCCTCTCCGTTTGTCACACTCTATTTTTCTCTCAGCTTCACACCTCGGAGCTGCCGTTCCCACAGCGACACCATTCACAAAAAAAGCTCTTTGTCCAGTCGTTGGGGGTTCTGCAGGTTCCCATTGTTGGTGAAGGTGCGAGGAAGACGACCTGGCTCCTGGGATGCATCATAAAAATGACAGAGGAGCTAAAGGGATCAAATGACTGTGCTTATTAAGATAATTAGTGTGTGCTTGTATGCATTAGAAACCTCCGGGGACCTGATGTGACTTACAGTGTGGTTAAAATCATTCAAGCCTTCATTACACTCTCTTTAAGCTGCTGTCACACCTGCATGAAATCCATGAGTACTGTGGAATCACGACACACAGGTACACTGCAGGTCTGAAGATAAACCAGCAAACTTTTCAACCCGACTTTATCCAGAGTTAAGTAGAGCTCATGTGAGACCACAACAGGAAACTCACTGCTGGTGTTCTGCTGAGTTTTGCTGCTTGGTTGCAAACATTGCCGTAGCATGAATTGACAGCAGAGGTGTCCGTTTATTTATGCATTTTAGTCCCAAAAAGGGGCGGAGCATAAATTAAATCGTACAAATTTACAGAACTCCCTTTAATTTAACCAAACTTGAACATAAAACTGAGTTTTTTAACTGCTTTAAAAGCCTCTTTAGCTGCTTTACAATCACACACTCTGAAAGAAGACATTTTCGGTCCTTAGCACAACAAAAACCTGCTTTAATGGAAAATAAATTGACGTGATTCAATTAAATGAAAAAATAAAGTTCTTAAGAAAGTAGTCAAATTAAAAAAAAATCAAAAATTTATAAACAATTTTTGTTTGTTTCCAGCAGAAAAAAATTCAAAATGATGAAATAAAACAACTAATTATAAACAGCTGGGGCGCTGGTGGCCTAGCTGTCTAAGCGCCCCACATACAGAGCCCACAGTCCTCGTCGCAGGGGTCGCCGGCTCGATTCCCGGCTGGTCAACCATCTCCTGCATGTCTTCCCCCGCTCTCTACTCCCCACATTTCCTGTCTCTCTTCAGCTGTCCTAACAAATAAAGGCAAACAGGCCAAAAATATAACTTTAAAAAAATGAAAATATATAAATATCAAAAGCTATAATCTGAGAATGCCAAATGATAATAATCCTCATCAGTAGACTTGTTCCTCTGGTTCCTAAGATCCACTATCTCCTGGGACTTGAAGTGGACCTCCAACATAAACTCCAGAGGTTGATGTCCCTGGATTTGATTCATTTCATACGTCAAGAAACACAATCCAACAAATCAGCTGCAGAAGCATAAAGACGCATGAAAAGGACGCTCCAGATAAGCTTCCAAGAGCTTTTGGTATGGGGCCCAACATGAAACAAATAATAACAAGTAAACCACACCCCACAAAATACAACAAATGAGATAACAACAACACACTAGTCTCTGAACACAACATTAGTCCAACATGGTTCCATGGCAGAGTTTTTGGCACCATACAGCACCTCCAGATCCAAAGAAGATGACAGATCAGGAGCCTTTCAGCATAACATCATTTCAGGCAAACAGAGACAAGTGAGGACATTGAGATATGCTGTATGGGTGACAGCATCGTTCATTAATGCGTATAAAATATGTAATATATATAATATGTAATGAATGGAATGTATGTGTATGAATCTTATGGGCTTTTGCAACAACATGTCTTTGTTTATGCCAATGAAGCAAATTTAATTGAAAAAAAAAATTGACAACAGGAAATCACATTCCAGACTCCAGCTGATACGGACATGCTGGACTCCAGCGGAAACAGCTTCTTTTACTCGTCTCATCGCTATCACCGCTCTCTCTCTCTCTCTTCATCTCCCTCTATCCCTCTCTCTAACTCGGTCTCAGCAGATGTGTGTCTAACATGAGTCTGGTCCTGCTGGAGGTTTCTGCCTGTTAAAGGAAGTTTTTCCTCGCCGCTATAATTAGCTAAATACTGTAACCCTCCTTCCATTAAGGACTAACACCACCCTGGGGTCAGGAAACGTGCAGGTGACACCTCTGCAGACCTCTCACCCCCTCAGGTAGGCGATGCAGAGCGCTGTACACCTAAACTACCCGACACAGAGACAGTTACTTCCTCCGGGCTGTCGCTCTGATGAACTCGTCACCGTCACAGAGCGTCTGAACAAACACTGTGGGTCAAAACACCTACAGAGCCTTTAAAATAAGATCTATCCTCACTGTTTGAACATACTTAAACTTTATCTGACACCCATGCACACTGATTTTATGCAAGAACTGTAAGACTATCTACACCTGTTACATAAATACATCAATACATTTATTGCAGCAGCATTTGCATATATTGGTTTAATGTTTAATGTGTAACAAAGGCTTGTGCATATTAGTTAAAGGTGACATATCATGCAAAATGGACTTTTTAATGGTTCTCTACCTGAAATATGTGTCCCTGTCTACAAACCCCCCGAGAATGAAAAGAATCCATTCTGCCCCTGTTCTGATTTCTCCACCTTTCTGTAAATGTGTGTGAAACGAGCCGTTTCAGACTTCCGTGTTTTTGTTACGTCACAACAATATCCGGTCTGTCACGGAGTCAGAGCTCGGAGCTTGTTCAGCCCATAGACTGTATAAAATACAACTCAACCCCTCCTCCGTTTTTCATTACCTGCACACATGTGTGCTAACAAGGAGCTTAGGAGGGAGGCATGCTAGTTGTAGGCTGTCTTAATAAACACAAAGGTCGGTTTTACTCCCCACGTCTGCAGATTTGAAGATCTAGTGGATGATTTTTATTTGTCATGGATAAGTGCTAGCGCTAATTAGCATAGCCACATAGCTACATGTTCATAGCTGTAGCTGTAGCTGTGTACCAAGACACACGTCGACATACTGACAAATAAAACAACAAGAAACACTAAATCTGTGACCAATGGTTCAGAAAGGTCCTGCTGCAGGCGCCTCTCCGTCAGGATCAGATTCTGGATCAGATTCAGAGGGTTGAAGTAACGTGATCTCTGAGCAGCCGTGTATATTCACCCAACATGTAAACATTAGATCAACGTGCTGGACAGCCGAGGCACATCCACTTCCGGAGGGGGCGTGGTCAGAGGGAAAACAGAGTGTTCTGAGGAGGACTGAAGAAAAGGGATTTTCAGGCAGACCAAAATCTGATTTCAAAGTGTTTTTTTGAGCATAAACTTTAAAGACATGTTTTGGGGACCTCTTAGACCAATATATGTTGATGAAAAAAGCGTGATATGTCACCTTTAATACTTAATGTTGAATGTTGTACAAAGAGAGCAAAGATTAATGGAGTCAGATTTGTTGATTGTGCACACATACGAGGCCGATAAAGCTGATTCTGATTATTCAAAGAAAGGTCGATATCAGGTATCGGTGCATCCTTAACTTAAACCTCAGGTGATCCGGAGTAAAGAGACAGCATCCATTCTAAATCTGTGATGAAAGATGCACAGTGATGTTTTTTGCAGGAGAAATAAAACAAAAGAGAGGAAGTTTGACCTTTTTCTGTGTTTTAGTGAGGACTGGACTCATTATGAAAAAGTCCTGCTGGTGTGGACATAGCATGAAGGCTAAAAATAGACCCACTGATGGCTGCATCATGAATACGACAGAACACGGTCCGAGGGATGGATCCACGGGGACTCTCATGATTCTTCCTCTTTGTCACAACTACGAGATGAAGTCTACGGCGTCCGCTATCGATTCAAGGAAGAACTGGAATTCACTTCATCGATCCCTCCGTTCGTCATCTCAGGTGATGACAGGAACAAAAGAGATAAAGAGCGAAGAGAGAAAGAAAGAATGGAGAGCAGGAAAGATGGAGGCTCTCGGTGAAGGTTAAAGGAAAGCAGGATGACGGAGTCACGTATGGAGGAGAGAGCTCTGCTGGAAGTCTGCCAGACCGAGGGAAGTGTAGAGTTACAGGAAGGAGCATGACAGGAGCAGGAACACAACTGCATGATGTAACACAACCCTCCTCTTCCTCTTCTTCTTCTTCTTCTTCTGCAGCCAGAAACAGCAGAGCTTCAGTGTTTTAAGAGTCAATTCCCCTGAATCTAAAGAGGACCGATACTTAAACTCAGAGATTAAACCATATTTACTTAAATTCCCTTTTCCAGCTGTAGGGAGACAAACAGATCTAAAGACGTCTAACTGTACATGTTGGTCTCACTTTTGTCGTCTCCTCCATCTCCTTCTTCTTCTTGGATCTTTAAGATGAAGTATAATCCTGCTGTGCTGCAGTGTTTCCACTGAGCGCCCCTCTTTTCTGACAGACGTCCAGTTTGGCACCCGTCCTGCTGGAAGCATCGCTGCTGTGCCAGAAGTTACAACAGACAGACCGTTACCGCTCACCACCTGCCACACTACGTCTGATTTACTGCAGAACACTACGACTGCTGCAGGAGGCGGTGTTTAGAGGGATGCAACACAGACTGAGCTCACTAAATAACAGGAGGTGTTGTACTTTAAAAAACAGTCAGTACTTGCACTTTCCTCTCTCCAACCTCAGCATGGTGTCTAACATGAGTCTGGTCCTGCTGGAGGTTTCTGCCTGTTAAAGGAAGTTTGTCCTTGCCACTGTAACTTGCTAAATGCTGCAAAGTGCTCTGCTCATGGTGGATTAAGATGAGATCAGACTGAGTCCTGTCTGTATGGTGGGATCCTGTCTTTCCCTCTCTCTCCTCTCTCTGCCTGTCTCTCACTTTAACTCTTCCTGTCCCATTAAAGTTACTAACCATAGACCTTTCTGGAGTCCCTGAGCACCCTTGTCTCGTAGGTTCCTCTGGATCTCTGCTGCTGCTTTCTTTCTTACCTTCTTTTTTTCTTTCATTCCTTCTTCCTTTCTTCTATACCCTTTTCCTTTCATTCATTCATTTCTTTCTTTCTTTCTTTCCCTTTCATTCCTTTCTGTTTTCTTTCATCACTTCTCTCTTTTCTTCTTCTTTCGTTCTTTCTTTGTTCTTTCCATGTTTCTTCATCCTTTATGTCTCCTTTTCTTATCCTGTCTTTTCCTTCTGTCATTCCTTCACCATTTATTCTACTCTTTTTCTTTCTTCTCCCCCCCCCACTCTCCTTTCATAGACCTTTCTGGAGTCCCTGAGCTCCCTTGTCTCCTAGGTTCCTCTGGATCTCTGCTGCTGTGGACGTGCCAGACTCCAGCTGCTACAACTACTACTATCCGTCTCCCCACTATCATCTCTCTCTCTCTCTCTTCATCTCCCTCTATCCCTCTCTCCAACACGGTCTCAGCAGATGTGTGTCTAACATGAGTCTGGTCCTGCTGGAGGTTTCTGCCTGTTAAAGGAAGTTTGTCCTTGCCACTGTGACTTGTGAAATGCTGCAAAGTGCTCTGCTCAGACCTGCTCTGTTTGGAAAGAGTCTTCAGGTAACATTTGTTGGGATTTGGCGCTATATAAATAAAGACTGAGTGATTGATTGACTTCTTTTCCTTTGAAAATGTATAGAATTTTTCAGGAACTCTGCCCCCCAAAATTTCCCAAAGTTACTTGTTCACACACGTCCCTTCACCAAGTTGTGGAGTCTCAGGAGGCAGAACATGTCATCAGAAGTGTAATGTTTACAACTTGATGACAGCAAGACTTTCTCTATGATGACAGTTTCTGCATTTATATCAATGCATCATACATGTTGCTCTGCATGATATACATGTCGTCTCCTCAAACCGCTCACTATATTACCTCCTGTGTTCTCACATCAGCTCACCCTGACTTCTTGCAGAAATCTTACCAGGAAGCTGCAGGATGAAGTCCGGGTGAAGTCAGAGTGAAAGTTACGTCTGTTCGCAGCTCACCCTGAAAATTACAGGAAACTTTCAGGAGCTGTGTGCATGTGTGAACACAACTCAAGAGGCTGTCAACACATGGTCAGCTGACAGCCCTTTACAGACTACATGCACTTTCTTTCTTAGGGTTTTTATCATGCTGCTAACATCTGCGTTTCTGTGTTTCTGTGTTCTTAAATGTTTCAGCCTGTTTAAGTGTCTTTTTTTGTAACGTATGCACTGATGAGCAGCATTTCATGTCACTATGTATTTAAATATTTAAGGAAATGACAAAGACTAATCTTGAATCTTGTCAATAAAAAGTGCAGACAAAAAATCTGAATTAGAAATGTGTCTGTCAGCATTCACACATCATCCTGGATCACATCTCTGGATGCTGAGGGGAGATTCTCAGGACTGCGGTGCATGTGTGAAAGGGTCTGTGGACAGCTTCCTGGCAGATTGCCCTGATGTCTAACTTCTCCCTCCATCCAATTAATCAAGGAGCTTGCCGTAGCGTGCACCGGTGCATCCTGCAAAACGTCCATCAGCCTGATAGCTGTTGATAAAACATCTGTGTGGTTCTGCAGACGCTATGGTGTAAATGTCTTTTACTCACAGTTAGTTAAACACTCTCATCACATCTGCTTTCAAAACAGTTTCTGCAAGTTTTCCCAGAAGTGAAGGATATAAACTAAAGCACATCTCCTCATATCTCTGCATTTACTAAACAAAAACAGTGCTAGAGCTGCAGCACTGATGACTCATAGTCTTGTTGTCCTTCTGGGTCACTTTCTAACATAAAGACACACACACTCACACACACACATATGCATACTCTGCAGGGTCTGTGGCGGGCATTCACGAGTCAGATCACACAGGTAATTAAACCCAAAGCTGCGTGTACAGCGCTAATATTAGCTCCCTGGATACGATATGGTGGGAGGGAGGCTTCTCATGCTAAATTTAGCTCTCAGCTTGCTTGTTGCTGGCACTGTGCGCACAAGCAGATATGGTTCCAGCTACTTGACGGGTTTTGCAGTGGAGCTAGAAACAAGTTAGAGGGGATTAAAAGGGATTTTAAGAAGTAAATGGGTGACAAAGGACGTTCAGAGTGCAAGAAGAACCCTCCAACAACCTCTCATTATCTGCCCACGCATAGATCGAAGCCACCATTGATTTCTCCTCACATAATATTGGGTTACATCACGCTGCCTACTTGTGCAAAGCCCCAACAAACGTCCAAAGGCTTCCTGTCACACCTGATGTACGCATCCAAAGCTCCATAAACCTCCAGAATTAACCGAGCGGCGACCGGAGAGGAAGAAGTGAAGTTAGAGAGGAAAGTGCCAGAGCTGTCTCACACTTTGTTTGATACAAGGCTGTCTCACTCTCCTGCCTCTCTCCTCCGCTGCCTTCAAAGACACATTCAGACAAAAGAGATGGGTGCTCTGACTCATGCAGAGGCACAAAAAGTGTGTGTTAGTGTGTGTGTGAAAAGAAAGCTGCAGAGCGGCTTATTATGGGAGAAGAAAAAAGGAGGAGAGACATTCAATCAGCACCACACTGGCCGTGACCTCGCTGCTGATACGACTCCTCCACTCACACCTGACATGTCCTGGATAGCCTGAAGACACATTTATATTCAATTAAGTCAGAAGTTTGATGTGAAAATACAAACAAAATGATCTGTAGGATGAGGATGTTGAACCCTGCAAGAAGCTTAGATGAAGTTAAGAAGCTTTATACTTCTGGGAAACTTGCAGACTTCGTATGTATGGGCTCTCTATACAGCCAATTCTGGAAGGACTTAAGGTCCAGTCAAAGACTTTTTTGAGCTATTTAGTAAATGATACAACTTAGCTGTGATGAAAACACACAACTATGCTGATGCTCGATAAATTAATAGACAGAAATGGATCTCATGAGTCAAATTTGGCTCTACTGGTCATTACAGTTAAAAGTGAGCCCTGAGTTTTGTAAGGCTAACGATGACACAGAGTCTATCTGTTCTGACTTCTCTATCTGCATGAGCAAATTAGTGTTAGAACAGATCTTAAAGCTGTCTTATTAACGTCACTCAAAGACTCCATCCTCACACATGAGTTTTAAAACCCAACCTGAAACTCTGTCTTCAAACTAGAACAAAAAGTGAGTCACGTATCAGATCAAATCAGAGCCCGGCAGGCGACCTTGTTCATTGAATTATCCCTACTGCACGACCACTGAACGGGTCAATGTGCAGGACTGAAGACAGGACTGAAGACAGGACTGAAGACAGGACTGCAGCACGCTCACACTGACTTTCAAATGAAACAGAACTTAAATAATCACTGTGACGAAGAAGAACAATGATATAACTAACTTTACTTAAGGTTCATGAGGGGAACTGGTCATCTGTTCTGTTCTACTTTGATGTTCTCTGTTCTATTCCATTCTGTTTTGATGTTCTCTGTTCTATTCCATTCTGTTTTGATGTATTCTGTTCTATTCCATTCTGTTTTGATGTTCTCTGTTCTATTCCATTCTGTTCTATTCCATTCTGCTTTGATGTTCTCTGTTCTATTCCATTCTGTTCAATTCCATTCTGCTTTGATGTTCTGTTCTATTCCATTCTGCTTTGATGTATTCTGTTCTATTCCATTCTGCTTTGATGTTCTGTTCTATTCCATTCTGCTTTGATGTATTCTGTTCTATTCCATTCTGCTTTGATGTTCTGTTCTATTCCATTCTGCTTTGATGTATTCTGTTCTATTCCATTCTGCTTTGATGTTCTCTGTTCTATTCCATTCTGTTTTGATGTATTCTGTTCTATTCCATTCTGCTTTGATGTTCTGTTCTATTCCATTCTGCTTTGATGTGTTCTGTTCTATTCCGTTCTGTTCTATTCCATTCTGCTTTGATGTATTCTGTTCTATTCCATTCTGTTCTATTCCATTCTGCTTTGATGTTCTGTTCTATTCCATTCTGCTTTGATGTATTCTGTTCTATTCCATTCTGCTTTGATGTATTCTGTTCTATTCCATTCTGCTTTGATGTTCTCTGTTCTATTCCATTCTGTTCTATTCCATTCTGCTTTGATGTTCTCTGTTCTATTCCATTCTGCTTTGATGTGTTCTGTTCTATTCCGTTCTGTTCTATTCCATTCTGTTTTGATGTATTCTGTTCTATTCCATTCTGTTTTGATGTATTCTGTTCTATTCCATTCTGCTTTGATGTTCTCTGTTCTATTCCGTTCTGCTTTGATGTTCTCTGTTCTATTCCATTATAACTATAGCTGCAGCCAACAGTTCCTCAGAGGAGCTTTAATGACAGTATAGAACACTGCACTGTAACTTTTACTCTTATTCTGTATTTCAGAACTTTCTTTTTATATTTAATGTTCTATTTTACCCGTTTTAGTTTTATCTTCTCATCAAAGACACTGAGGAGTTTCATACTGTGTTGATTCTAGCGCCCCCTCTTGATGAAAGCGGTGCCGTTTTTTCCAGGATGAGACCTACATTTCCCATGAGCACCATGAACCCCTGTGGTCAAGATGCGTCTCATTTATTGTGAATCAAATGAGTAAACACAGACCTCCTTTTTAATTCTACTTTTCTTTGTTGAAGACAACTTTTATCAGGACTTAACTTTGTAAACTGATTTATTACCGTTAGTTAGCTTACAAAAGGTGAGCAGACGTACTGGTTTAACGTTACCCATCACAACCCGGTGTCATGATGTGATCTCCGGTGTTCCATTAAACGTCTGAATAACATAAATATGCACACGGTTTAACTCTTTAGTTACTCCGTCTAGAACAATACTTCAACAGAAACGTACATCTGTTTGCTAATCCTGCTCCAGTATCAGCCGTGAGGACAAAACAACATGTCAAAAGAGAATTATCTAAAGAAGAAAAACTCCTCCTGCTTGATATCTTACTTCTCACTGGCAGACAGAGCTCTGAACAGAGACCCTTCAGAGGGAGGGACGAATATCAACTTGGCCTTTCATGGAAACTCTAAAATTCAGTGTAAAGAAATAGTTGTTGATAATCACGTTTTACTCTGTAGGTCATAAAGAAGCATCAGTATGAAAGTGGGACTATTTTAAAATCAGTTTAAAACTCCTTACTGTGTCTTTAGTGTTTAATGATGCTTTTTAAGTCTCATGTGAAGCACATTGATCTGCCTTGTTGCTGAAATGCTCGACACAAACAAACCAGTTTGGTGTTAAAACATTAGATTTATGTTTTTATTATCAGTGTGATCATTATTGTTTTAAAGCACGTGAATCTATTAAAGATAGGCTCATGTCATGTTAAAGCACACGGCACTTAATGTTGTAAATTGGGACGTAAACAAGCAGCTGGGTGTTTGTATAAGTGACAGTGTTGATGACATGCATCCTGACTTAAACAGTGTTAAAGCTGCATGTAGGGACACGCTCACACAGCCCGATTTTACAAAAATATGCAGTCCCTCTTTTCACACGGCCTCACACATGTTCCCTCATTCATGCCTTCACACTCACAGTGTCACCCTCCCACACACACACACACACACACACACACACACACACACACACACACACACACACACACACACACACACACACACACACACACACACACACACACACACACACAGTGTACAGTCCTGGACAAAGCAACGTCTTTATCTAGAGAGCCATAAGTCTCACAGAGTGACACACACATCTGGATCATCTGTATCATGGTGCAAAGCTGTCGGCCACCTCACTGCTTGTTTATCCACATCTACCCCGAGCTGTCAGCGCAAAACAGAGACACTAACAGCATTTCTAAATCACACACACAAACACAGACTCACACTCACCTCTCCTCCTCTCACAGCCGCTCCATCCGTACAGGATTTACACCTCCCACATGCTTTATCTTGTCTCATCCTTCCTCTTACTCCCTCTTCCTTTCCTCTCATCTTCACTCCTTCTTTCCTCTCTCCTCTCCGGCAGAGCAGTGCAGACAGACCTGTCCGACCAGCACCGACCCCCCCCCCCCCCCCTCCTTCCCTGGCACACTGCTCACACTCAGCCAATTAGCAGGCTCACTTCCCCAAGCCCCGCCCCCTGCCCCTCCCTCTGCCTCTCACATGCATGCTGAGTCAGTGAAGAGTATTAAGTGCTGCTGAGGGAGGGGGACGTGCAGGACAGGAGGGGAGATGAAGAGTTTGAATGCACTACAAGCTTGGACCCTGATGCATGTTCGATAAAGTCAGAGAGTATCCGTGTGGGGTATGAGTGGATGAAATGTGGACATGTGGTCTGGTCTGCAGGAACATCTCAAGCACGTGTGAAACCCTCCTCCCCAACACCTCGGAGGGAAGGGAGGAAAAATGCTCCCTATTTGCATATAAATGTTTGGCTTCCAGGAATTTTGCATGTGATAAATTCTCATAAGAGATCAGCATGATAACAGCCCTGCATGATATGAGCTCTACATACTTGTGTAGTAACATGAATGTGGATGCTTTCAGTCCTTTGTTGTATTTGTTTCGCCGTCTGCTTGGGTCGAACAGCACTTTGGTCAACATGCTTTAAAACATGCTTCATAAATAAATCAACCTGACTTTATTTAAAGTGACTCCAGAAGATATGGAATGTGCGATCATGTTTTATGAAATGCTGTATTTGATCATGTCCTTCCTGAATCCAAAATAAGCTGAGAAGGGTACCTGATAACTAGCTTAGCTTCATCAGGCTACAGCAAAAAGGTGTGAAAGCACAGCTGTTACATCCAGACCTTCATCTTCTCAGGATAACTGCTCAAATCTAGCCCTTTGCCTCATGTTGTATCCCACTTTCTCCCAATAATCCAACTCCATCTCTATCCTGACATCTGAATAAAGACATGGAAACCCCAAAAAGTCATCCTTAAACGAGTATCTGTTTATTCCATTACCCATGCCCCAAAGAGAGGAATGACATGACACCCCCCCCCCCCCCCCCCCCCCCCCCCCCCTTTAAATCTGATTGGTCCCCTTTAAAATCTTACTCTACTATTGGCTGTTTGCCTTGTGAGAGGCGGGCCTTAAGTTGAAATTATTTTGACTGTGTTGCAACCATAGACTGTATAAAAAATGGATGTAGTATCCGTGACGTCACCCATCTGTTCCTGAAGAGTTGTTTTGAAGCCGATCATTGGGGGGAGCCATATTGGAAATGCTCAACACATTGCTAGTGTGAGGCAGGCCTTTAGCCTCCTCGCTAACAGCTACAGGGTGCCCGCCTGTCAATCAAGTAAGCCATGCCCTTATTTGGGCAAAACTCGTATGTTAAATATCTTAGAAAATACAGCGTTATAAAAAAATTCACCCCCGTACAGTGTGTGCTGATAGAGAACTTAGCTACTCACACCTAAATATTTTTTTAACCAGGCTGTAAACATGTTTATTTCTGCTGTAAAGATCGTCTTCTTTGAATGGGTGTGTATGTGGTTTCCTGTGTTTCTGCAGCCAGCCTCTAGTGGACGCTCAAGGAACTGCAGTTTTTAGCACTTCTGCATGAGCTTCATATTTTAAGACCACAGGCTGCCGCTTGGTTGCAACCAAGAAGCAATCTCCAGTGTTGAAAAATGTAGCTACAGCTGAAGTGAGTAAAACTGCAGTTCCTTGAGCGTCCACTTGGGGCTGACTGTAAAAACCAAGTCATTAGGATGTTAAAATGCATGTTTTTACAGCAGAATTAATCATGTTTACAAAAAAAAGTTTGGGGAATGTAACTTGTCTGTTTATTTATACACAATGGGTGATTTTTTAAGAACAGTTAAATCTATTTAACATTAAGACTTGGCTTCAAAACCTCTCTGTGGAAACCAACAGGGGACATCACAAAGACTACGTCCATGTTTCATACACTCTACTTTTGAACAGTTTCCTCAAGGCTTTCTTTGCATTAAATTGTAGCTCATTTTCTTTGTTTGTATTTTAAATTGAAGGTATATAGTCCACACATCTATTCTATAGTAGAGGTGCAAGGGAGAGGGATCAGTCTATCAATTAATGCAAGCAAACTCCTGCGCACACCTAACTATCAAACATACATTTATGGCACCAAACATTGGGTTTTTGGACATACATCTTTTCTTTGAGTCCTTAAAGAGTTATGCTTAAAAGATGTGTATGTTGCTGCTCTATTGTGATACTATTCAATATGTAAATAATATACCTAAAAGCTGAATGATTTTTAATGTAAGTGTTTAAAGTAGATTAGCAGGAATAGAAAGGGAAATAGGCCGTATGTTTGTACATGTGCAGACAGACTTCATGCCACCCCAGGCTAAAAGGTCTGGACAGCCTCCTGTTGTTTCAGCTGATTGTAAGTTATAAGGACATGTGGCTGTCGCACTCCAAGGCCCACAAACACTCAGCGATGTAAACCGTCTCTGTTCACCATGAAAGGTTAAGTCAGTGTTTTTGCTTCATGTTATTTTGTGCCAGCTTTAAATTATTCATCAGAGAACATAAAGTTCCACCATGGAAGTTTCCCCTCATGCAGCAATGAAAAGATGCACACAACATCCTCTCTGTGAGGATACTGAATTAAAAAATGTTGTTCCATTGTGTGTGAGACAAGGAACAATAGAGGGATAGATGTGGACTATGATTAATGAAAAACCTCTTATAGAGTCTGGAACATCGGACAGAAACGAGCGGGTAAACGCTCACGCTCCTGAAATATTCAAGAGAAGCATGAAAGCATCGAATGAAGTAAAACAGTATTCGCTCTGTTTGCTCACTCTGTCTGAAAGAACATTTCAACGTCCTGCTAAAACAAGGAATGTTGAGGATTCACTAAACCACCTCAAACCTCTCATTTCTCAAAGGCTGTGCTTCCTGATTGTTGCCCCTAAAGGTAAAAATACGATTCTCCATTATTCCTGACGTCACGTTTTATAGTGTTGACACTGATAAGCTTACGTGAGAAAGTGTCCAGAAGTATTTAATCTAGGGTTTAGATTCAAACTCTTCTGTATCGCTTCAGTCTTTTTCACCTTTAAGTCTCTGATGCACAAATCAATCGTCGCTATACTTGTTTACCTGACTGTCAGTCTACCTCTTTGAGGTTACTCAGCTGAGTTAAATACTTGATTCTGATTGGTCAAAACCCATATCATTGACTGATTCTCAATGGCTAAAAGACCAGGGACAACCTGGTCACATGCGCATCACATCGAGGATTCCAGCACATTTCCTCTCTGCCTGTTGACACTGTGGGAAAAACAGTAGAGTTGAATGGGATAGAATGAAGTGGAATGGAACAGAAAGCTTCTGATTGGTCAACACCCCATAACAACGGTGATTAATTCTCAACAGCAAAAGCAATGCTTGAGACAAACGGGTGACACATCATTTCAAATCGATCCACATAAAGCAGTCTGTCACAATCCCCTCGCAGCCTGTTGACACTGTGATAAAAACGTTAGAATTGAATGGGATAGAATGGAACAGAAAGCTTCTGATTGGTCAACACCCCATAACAACGGTGATTAATTCTCAACAGCAAAAGCAATGCTTGAGACAACCTGATCACTCACATCATATCAAATCAATCCACATAAAGTAGTCTGTCACAATCCCCTAGCAGCCTGTTGACACTGTGGTAAAAACGTCAGTGTGGTCTCAGGCTGCTCTTAAGAGTGGGGAAATAATAGAGAGCAGGTGGTTATAAATACTTAAATCTGATTGGTCAAAACCTCATAATGATGGTGATTGATTCTCAACGCCAGGGACAATCTGATCACACTCATCATATCAACAGAAAGGGTTCCAGCACTTTCTTCTTCTGCCTGTTGACACTGTGGTAAAAAGGTTAGAATTGAATGGGATAGAATGGAACGGAATAGAAAGCTTCTGATTGGTCAATATCTCTCACAATGGGGATTAATTCTCAACAGCAAAAGCAACGCCAAGGACAGCCTGATCACACACTTCATACCACTTCACTCACTAATGATAAATCCACTGTTTCAGCATCCACCCACATCCGTAACCTTGGTATCATTTTTGATCAGTCACTTAACTTTCAACAACACATTAACAATATTTCAAAAACTGCTTTCTTCCACCTCAAAAACATCGCCCGTCTCCGCCCCTCCCTTTCCTTCACAGCAGCTGAAACTCTCATCCACGCCTTCATCACCTCAAGACTCGATTACTGCAATAGCATCCTCTACGGTACACCCAACACCCTCCTCAACAAATTACAATACATACAAAACTCAGCTGCACGCCTCCTCACTCATACCCGCTCCAGTGACCACATCACCCCAGTCCTCCAGAACCTCCATTGGCTTCCCATCCCCTTCAGAATACAGTACAAGATCCTCCTCATCACCTATAAAGCCCTCCATAACCTAGCTCCCTCCTACCTCACTGACCTTCTACAGCCATATAATCCCTCCCGCAACCTCCGCTCCACCAACGCCAACCTCCTCACCCCTCTCACCAACCCCAAGCACCGAACCTGGGGGGACAGGGCCTTCTCTGTCGCTGCCCCCACCCTCTGGAACTCTCTCCCCCAACACCTCAGATTCTCTCCCTCACTCACCAAACTCAAATCCGGACTCAAAACACACCTATTTAGAAAGGCTTTTAAACTAGAATTGATTGATTTTTTTTTTTCTTGTTTTGTTTTATTTTGCTGCCTTGCTTTTCTTGCTTTTTTTTGCACTGTTTTCCTTTTGCTTTCCTATTGTATAATTGTATTTTCCTGTAAAGCGCTTCGAGAACCTTTTAAAGCGCTTTTTATAAATAAAATGTATTATTATTATTATTATTATTATACCAAATCAATCCACATATGGAAATCTGGGCCTTTTCCTCCTCTGCCTGTTGACACTGTGGTAAAAACCTTAGTGTGGTCTCAGGCTGGTCTTCAGGGGAAATAATGATAGTTAGCGGGCACAGATGTGAGAGCAGCCTGAGGAGCTACTAGACCCCAATCATCTCAGAGAGGGGAAAGTGGAGCAGCATCCTGTCCTGTGATCCTGACAACTAAGAGATAACAGCAACACTGTTCAAAGATGAGACATTTGCCTCATTCATGTTTAAAGTCAAAGCTCTGAGATGAAGAAATGTCAACATACTCCTGCAGCATTCACGTTCTTGTAAATGTACACCAGGAGCATCATGGGAAATAGCCTCAGGAGGAATGGTTGTAGGCCTTTAATGGTAACCCTTCAGGAAAGCCAGTCTGTGCAACATTTTACAGCCTGTGGTTAACGTAAGGAATGGACGGACAAACAAGACAGATAGTCATATTTATCCTTTCACCACTTCTTGGTCCTCGCAGCCAGCAGCTCATTTATCTAAATAACGCTATGAGTGATACGTCAGCAATGTCTGGCACTCCGCATACAGTGCAGCATCTTCCAGTGATGAGCAACAAGGATCAGGTCTGGCTCTGAGGAACAATAATGAGCCTGTCAGGTCCTCTAAGAAGACAGAAAACGGATGAGGGAAAGTTGCAGTTTAAGCAGCTTATGTTTACTTATATTAATACCTTGGAGAGTTTGGAGATGTTTGACAATGACTGCCTCTGACGGCGGATTCGTCATCATTGCTCTCTATTTTTAAAGTCTGCGTCTGTCTCAGCAAAGTTCAACAGTTTGCCCCTTGAGTCCCTGATCTCACCTCTGTGTGTGATTGAAACAGGTGAACATGACAGGCAGCCTTCAGCAGCAGCTCGTCTCTGCACACTGCACCAAGCACCAGCGAGCCAGCTTTTACCTTCCAGCGGAGTCAGCACTCCTCGAGCAGATGTGGAGTTTTTCAAAAGCAGTTTTTGAAGGTTTTCTGCAACAAAAACAACTCTCCTCTCGACTCACGCTGGTTTATTTCAGGCAAATAACATTAAGGACAATCAAATTAGGAGATCATGTTGATTGCCTCCGCCCGCCAATGACGATCTCTGTGGGTGAACTTGAGAGTCCTACAGAAAAACAATGGCTCATTGATCGATGGGGTTTTAAAAATAAACTCCTTAGTGAGACATGTGGAGGATCAAATTCAAGCCTCCTCTTCAATTCGCCTAAATCTTTTCCTCAAGAACTCACAGAAGTCTAGAGGTGACAGGAACACTGAAGATGTCTGCACATGTGCACAAAACCAGGAACACTTCACAAAATGCAAACGCAAAGAGCTTCAATATTCAACACATTTTTTTCTCCGTTTTTTATTAAATAATTAGTTAATAATTAGTCTCCAAAAGTAGTATGGGAGGTAGAACCTTCAGTTATCAGGCCCCTCTTTTTTTGGAATCATCTACCAGTCAGGGTCCGGGAGGCAGACACCCTCTCTACTTTTAAGAGTAGGCTTCAAACTTTCCTTTTTGATAAAGCTTATAGTTAGAGCTGGATCAGGCTTGGACCAGCTCTTAGTTGCTATAGGCTTAGACTGCCAGGGGAACTGGCACACTGACACACTGGGATCCTATCTCACCCCCTTTTCCCCCAACCCCCCATCACTTCCTTTAACTCTGCCTGTCCCGTTAAAAGTTACTAACCATAGACCTTTCTGGAGTCCCTGAGCTCCCTTGTCTCGTAGGTCCCTCTGAGCTAGTTATGGATCCGCTCTAACTACCTAAATACTGCGATGTGCAATGCTCATGGTGGATTAAGGTGGGGTCAGACTGAGTCTTATCCTGTCTTGGTGTTGGGTCTCTGTTCATAATTTGACATAGAGTGGTCTAGACCTCCTATGTTTGTAAAAGTGTCTTGAGATAACCTTTTTTGTGATTTGTGTCAGTGACCGGGTTAAGTCTGTGAAGGGGGCACTGTGGGAAGAGAGGGCAAAACAGGGAGAATGTTCAGCATCCTGACTGCCTGGTGGATAAAACTGTCTCTCAGTCTGCTGGTTCTGGTTCTGGCCCGGAGACTGCGTAGTCTCCTTCCTGATAGCAGCAGGCTGAAGAGGCTGTGAGACGGGTGGGAGGGGTCGCCTGCTTTGCGCAGGGCTTTTCGGGTGAGGCGGGAAGAGATCCTGCTGGTGAGAATGCTCTGGATTGTGCCTCTGTAGAAGGAGCGCATGATGATATAATATATTGATTTACTATCCTATTATTATTATTATTATTCATTTCTCCCTATTTCATTGCTTACTTTTTATAGGTTATTTCGGCCCTATCTTTTTTATAAACATCAATTGTTTTTCTTTGTTTTTTGTTTTTTGTTTTGTTTTCTTTGTCTGTTTTTAAATGTTTTCCATATTCATGCCTTGTTTACTTGTTATTCTGTCTACCATCACTTGGTCATCCTTTTCTTGTAAAGCACATTTCTTGCACAATAATAAATATATATATATATTCAACATGACTTTGTTCAGGGTTTTCCTGGCAGCCTCCTGGAAAATCTTCTGCAAGAAGTCATGTTTAATATTAAGGCTGATCTGAGAACGCAGCAGAAGAATTCACCCCGAGCAGCAGGGGTGATGACGTTCGTATCGTGCAAGGATGTGAACTCAGAAGAGCAACACGTAACAGGATGAATAAATCATGGGAGGTTGAAGAAGGAGAATCGTTTACAAGACCAGAACAGTGTAGACGTCTGCACATCTGTTCCTTTACACACAGCAGTGATTTAAATACAGATAACATCATCTTAGTGTAGGTTTCAGTCCAGCCACCTGAGACTCCTCCCCCATTTCAGGGAGGAGCTCCTGAAAGTTTCTAGAGAACGTGGAAGATGCTAAAGTTACATTTTCCCCAGTCTTATACTTTCCAAGAAGCACTTTGAAACCCCCGCCTGCTTTCACTGCTCCTGCCAGATAAGTTGAGTCAGCCTGAGCTAAGACTACAAGAGCTTTGTGCCAATTATACCTGATTCAACCTTTGACTATATAAAGATGGATGACACGTCTCTAAAGCATGCACTGAAACATGGCATTAGCGATGTTTCGCCTGTTATCAGACTTCCTGCACTTCCTTGAATCCTCTCCCGGGTTGATTTGCTCCCCAGCTTTGACCTCATTCTGTATCACCACCGTGTTGACTCTGAACCTTGTACCACGTTGAGATATTTAATTATTGAACTGTATCCAGCTCAGCCTTTGTTGTCTGCATTTGGGTCCTGTTTGTAACCAGATGCAACACAAGTTCAACACCTTACTTTGGTTTTAATATGTTTCACAGTGTCTGGATGGAGCTGCAGGTCTTAGCTGTTTAGGGCCTGTGTCCACCAACAATACAGTCAGTGCTCAGTGTTTAAATGCTAAAACACCACATGCATCAGCTGTAGTAGTAAACTGAAGAGAGAGTGGGGATGACATGGACTATGGACAAACCGGCAGCCAGCATCAGCTGTTCTTGTTGCTGCACTCGCCGTGGAATTAGTTCAACTTGGGCGTTCGTCATTGTCACGACTCTCACGACCAATCAAAATCAAGGAGCTTTGGGACTTCTGATATCAACATTGGCAAGAACAGATGCCTGGATAGAGTTGAAACTAACCACTCTAACAAGGGACTTTCAACAGATCCGTGTCCAGTCCGTCTCCAACCGACCACAGTCCGGCTCTGGAGCAGGACAGCCGGACAGCTAGAGTTGTGACCGAGGTTTTCCAGCTGTAATCCCTGAATCAAGGATTCTCCTCCTCCTCCTCTCCTCATCCATGTTGTCTTTCTGGTCCTCTGAAAACCTCTGACCTGTTGACTCCAGGCCTGGCTCCGCTCATCATGACTTTGGTTTGTTGTTGTAGTTAAGTGAAATACGATCTGGTGATAACACAGAGTGTTTTATTCTGAAAATTAACCGGATGTTTTCATTTTGTTTTGGTGAAACCTGACTTCCTGTCCCGCTCCATCTGCTCTGTTGAGATTGGTGCGTCGTGCAAAAAATAGAAGTCTTATGTATCTGATCCGGAGGACTCTGATCTGCCGGATCTAGAATAGGAACCTATCAGATCCGGTGCTGTGATGGACTGGATATAGTGGAATTTGGCCTTAACTATATTAAGTTACAATTTCCAGATGTGGGCATAATTTCTACTAATTGTTTTCACATTTTCTTTGCTAATTCCATCAAATAAAAGCAGATTTTAAGGATACAGAACAATTAAAAAGAGAGACTTGGAGCGCTGGTGGCTTGGCAGTCTAAGCGCCCCACATACAGAGGCTACAGTCCTCGTCACAGGGGTTGCCGGCTCGATTCCCAGCCGGTCGACCTTTTCCTGCAAGTCTTCCCCCGCTCTCTACTCCCCACATTACCTGTCTCTCTTCAGCTGTCCTAAACAATAAAGGCAAAAGGCCAAAAATATAACTTTAAAAAAAGAGAGACTTAACTGTCTGAGAGAATCAGAAGTACCACAGGACAACTTTCATAACCTAGCAGCATCAAATGCTCTGATATTGAGGTCTTGGGTGCTGCAAGTGCAAAAAAGGCATTAGTAGACACAGGCCCTTATATCCCAGGTTTATGTAGAAACTCCCCTTAACACTGACCACAACACTGTCATAATAATTCTACTTATTCATATCTGACTAAGTTTTGTTTTATTCACAGTACCTCAAGATTGAAAACCATCATGATAGATGTAACACTTCCTGCTGTATTTATCTTTTAGAGTCCATAAAAAATGTCCTCATTATTCAGATTTCCTTAGAGAAGTATTTGAGATTACATTTTCTCTCTTTGTGAGTCTGCATCTGCCCGATCACGGCTCAGAGTGGGTGTTATTTGTGAATTGGCAGTTTCGGAAACTTGCAGAAAAAGGTTAGAGATAAATCTTAAGTGTGTGGGAGGATGGACTTCAAATTCATTCAGCCACCCGACCAGCTTCAAAATCAAAACCAGGAAGTATTTCTTTTTTCACCTGAATCAAAGCAGAGCTAATATTTAGAAGTGTATTACAGAGTCTGTGATTTATGAAACTGGACTTTGCAATTAAACCACTTGGAGTCAGATAATCTGTGATATCACTTACTGCTGGGCACTTTGCAGGGCATTGTGGGCTATCAAGCCCTGGGAAAAATCGATTACTGGCATTGAAATGTTACCAAACAGCCAAGAATGAATCCTGTCTCCCTCTCCTCATATTACACTCTCTCTGAGTGACCGGAACGACAGAACGAGAAGGCATTTCAGCACATAACAAGGAGAGAGCGCCTCTACGACAGATTTGTGTTTCATTAATCACACCGGATCCAGGCCACTGCAAAGCGCTCCATCTGTAATGCAGCCAACATACAGAAAAAAAAACAACCTCACAGATTGGAGCCGCTATAGCAGCAGACAACCTCTCATTATATGGTAACACAGCAGGATTGTAAAATGCTAATGCTCGCCATCATCACACACGCTCACTCCCGTCCAAACGCTAACAAGGCCCTTTTCATTGCCAGCACTCTCACCTCCTAAATACTCCCACTTCCACACCTCCCCAATGTATTCCTGGCTATGAGTAAAAAACACACGATGTAGCTCTGCGTTACAGCCACGTCAAAAACCTGCTCAGAGGCTGAGAACTGAAACCATGAAAGATGTCAGAGACGGTAACCAGGAGATAGTGAGAGTGAGCACAGAGTGGGAGAGTGTAGGAAGAAATAAAAACAGACGTGGGAAGAGGAGAAAAAAAAAAAACAGTAATTCAAGACTGCACCGGTCACTAATGCTGTTTCTTCTCCTCGCCATTACCAGCGTGAAGCAGAGAGCGAGCTGACCGTCTCAGTCTCACAATGAGATCAGATGGAAACCCAAACATTGTTAGTGCTAACCACTCAGTTATCACAGCGCTCACACACCATTAAAGCATCTGTGTGTGTGTGTGTGTGCAACAACACACCCTTTATCCTCCGACTGAGTAACAGGCCTGCATTCATGTTCTTTTCTTTTGATATTATCCTCTCATTATATTTCATGTTCCTGATCCTCTGCATCCAAAGTGATGTTCTTGGTCCTAGAACTGGAACGTTTTTGACAACCCTAAATACTATCATTATGGTAATAATTATTAATAATAATTTTATTTATGGAGCGCTTTCAATCAAAGTGCTCTACAAAGCTTAAAACAAACACAAGACATCATAAGAAACATCAGCAGTAAACAGGTGGGTCTTCAGCTTTGCTTTAAATACATCAACTGAACATTCCAACCGAATGTCGACAGGGAGACTGTTCAATAGAGTGGGTTCAAATAGTCTTTTTTTGGACCATAGGGACACTTAAAAGGCCAGTCCCCTGAGAGCGAAGTGCCCTAGCAGGCACATATGGATCCACCAGGTCGGTAAGATAAGAGGGTGCAGAGCCATTTACAATTTTAAAAGTCAACAGTAACACTATCATTATGGTAAAGATGTAACAAGTAGTCACTTTAATCACTATGAGGCAACAAGGAAGGTCATTAGTTGGACTTAAGATGATAAATTTTATAGAAATGCGTTCCAGTTTTTCTCCAGGATTGTTCATAAGAAGAAACATTGCTGTCTGCTAATGCTAGGCTATAAATGCAGCAGACTGGGTCAACTTTACTGAATCAGAGGATACCAGCAGCTCACATGCGTCTGCAGACCACATCACTCACCATCAAGAGATCCCTGCTGCACTGAACGCCGCTGTTTAACCCGCTTTCTTCAATTTTATTAGAAGTTAAACCAGAAAAGCTGAACGGAAGAGCGTCTTCAGAGTCAGTTTTCAGCTCTCTTGGGGGCTTTTATGTACGGAAGAGGATAAGGGCCACTGAAAAAAAAAAAATTAAAGTCAAAAATTTTTTTTGTAATTATTATTCTGAGATTAAAGTCAGAATTTAATCTCAGAATTCTGACTTTATTCTCAGAATAATAATTTAAAAAAAAATTTGACCTTCATTTTTTTTTTTCAGTGGCCCTAATCCTCTTCTGTATTTATGTCATAATATACAACATACACTGTGTTGGCTGCTGAAGGAGGAGACTGAGCTGCTAAACTCTACACAAATTACTGTGTCTGCACAATAATGTTCAGCATCTGTTGCTTACAACATGTGGTGGCCTAGTGGTCTAAGCGCCCCACATACAGAGGCCACAGTCCTTGTCGCAGGGGTTGCCGGTTCCATTCCCGGCCGGTTGACAATTTCCTGCATGCCTCTCCCCTCTCTCTACTCCCCACATTTCCTGTCTCTCTTCAGCTGTCCTATCAAATAAAGGCAAAAAGGTCAAAAAATATAACTTTAAAAAATATCAAAATTCATAATGTTTCAGTGACTCGCAGATCATTAGCTGATCAGTGCGCTGCAGGCAGAACACGCATGGGTTGCATCAGAGTGCAACAATAAATGGGCTTTTTGACAGCAAAATAAAGTACTGAATAAAGGCGACATTAAGGTTTGGACTGCCGAATTCCACCAGATCCGTGTCCGGTCCATCTCCGATCAATCACAGCTCCGGATCTGATAGGTTTCTATTCTAGTCAATGTGTTAACTTCCACTGGATCCACTCCGTTGCTTTCCGTCTGCGTCTCTGATCCAGCAGGTCTGAGTCCTCCGGATCAGATACACAAGACTTCTATTTCTGCCGGATGCCGGAGCACGACGCATCAATCTCAACAGAGCAGATGGAGCGGGACAGGAAGTCAGGTTTCACCAAAACAAAATGAAAACATCCGGTTAATTTTCAGAATAAAACACTCTGTGTTATCACCAGATCGTATTTCACTTAACTACAACAACAAACCAAAGTCATGATGAGCGGAGCCAGGCCTGGAGTCAACAGGTCAGAGGTTTTCAGAGGACCAGAAATACAACATGGATGAGGAGAGGAGGAGGAGGAGAATCCTTGATTCAGTGATTACAGCGGGAAAACCTCGGTCACATGACTCCAGCTGTCTGGCGGTCCTGCTCCGTGCAACCAGTGGGTGTTGATGGACGAGTGAGCACAGAGCTGGACCACAGTCGGTCTGGTGGAAGTCTTTTACAGCCTGTTCATGCGTACACTTACAAATCAATCTTTAAGAAGTCTTCGGGCGCTGGTGGCCTAGTGGTCTAAGCACCCCACATACAGAGGCTACAGTCCTCATCACAGGGGTCGCTGGTTCGACTCCCTGCCGGTAGACCATTTCCTGCATGTCATCCCCCACTCTCTACTCCCCATATTTCCTGTCTCTCTTCAGCTGTCCTATCTAATAAGGGCAAAAGGGCCAAAAATATAAGTTTTTAAAAAAAAGAAAAAAGTCTTAACTGAGTTTATATATTTCGATTTACCATGTTTTACTTTTCTACCCTCCTTCCCAACTATCCACCGTTTTCTGTTTTGACTTATGGCTTGAACTTCTAACATGATTGCATCTTCATCATCGCAGCCTCGTTTTCAGCAAATTCATCTGATGCTATTTGTTGTCTCCATGAATCAAGTGCAGAAGTAGGCCAACCCTAGCTCTGTTTCAGAGAAAGCAAAGAATCTGAGCTGCTGAGACAATCAAATTTAATACAAATAATTCATTATGAAACAAATAAAATTGAATAATTAAAACACTTGAGCTAAATAACAAGTTAATCCCGTACCCTACTCTGCGTAATGTTCTCCTGTTTGGACGCTTAAGTGCTCATGCAGGAGGAGAAGTGAGTCATGAGTGGGTTTTAAGATGTTGTGCTGAGAATTGACGTCACAGAGGCACTAAATACCTGCAGAAAATACACTTCATTAATGCAATCATGATACAAATCGTTTGAATAAACGCTCTGCAGAGAGAGGAAGCTGTCAGATCAGACTTAGGATGCATTTTCACACTGAGCAGCAGGATTTTATTGCACATGAGCTCGACATTACCTGCAGGAGTGATTATGAGTCATCCTTACAGTACCTGACGACCAAATCTGCTCCACACTGTTTCTCCTTCAGGTGATTTAGAAAGTGGAGGACGAACACTGATGCATCTGATACCTCTACACACACACAGTCAGGTCTGCTACAGCTCATCTTCTGCCTGTTTATTTGGGAGACCTCAGATTACCACTGCTCATTAATCCGGTGCGTCATGACCTCCTTTCCAATTTTTATGACATGCATACAAACGGTCGCGTCAAATGTTAAGATTGATGTTAAATTTTAGAACATCAGATTAAAGCAGAACGACCGACGACAGAGCGATGAGATAAATTTGATCGCCGATGTGTCACCGTTATTCATTTCTGTTTCTGGTGCACTAATAAAACTTTTCAAGTACGACACATTAGTGTTTACGGCGTGTTGTCGAAACAACAAGACGGCCGGTTATGATTCCAGCTCTCAGTGACTTCACCTCTGCCCTGCACAGGAGCACAGCGTTAAAGCTACAGCAGCTACATCCAGGAAAGAAAGGGTTCAAAGTTGTCGGGCGTGCACAGATTGAGAAGATGAAATCACTGCCATACGCCCTGCATATCAGTTAAAAAGTGCAGATAGAGCACTCTGCCTTCGGAGGAGCTTCACTGAATGCTCATGAATAAATTATCGAGCTGCTGCCTTATTTAATTATGTGCCATATAAAACTGAATAACCTAAATCTAAGTCCATGAAAATGAATATTTCACATAAAGTCCTGATTAGACTTCACTTTAGATTACTTTTAGATAAGAATGTGAGCGTTTAATCGACTAAACGATTAAATATCATCACCTTTACTAATCAGAAGCAGAAATACTTCTTAGTTACACAAATTATCATTAATCTGGGCCTGAAATGCTGCTCATACGTTGGGTCTAAGTTGTAGCTCTGGTTAATGGTGACTGCCGTAAAGTTCTACTACCTGGATGTAAACAAGCACAGGTGACAGATGTCGTCTCGTAGCATGGCGTGGTTTGTCAGTATGTTGATCTAGTAAATGGAGATAAAGTTGTATGTAGGCTGTGTCTGGTTAAACTGACATATAACCACTCCACCAGAGACATGAAGAACCAGCACAGGCATATGGTGTTAGCTCTGCTAGTGGTAGCCACACTCTGCAAACCACTTTGGCATTGTTAACCTGCAGACTCTGTGATCCTGTGTTCAGCCGTGTCAAATAAATGGTGCTAAAAAAAAATGTCTAAGTGTTTTTTTTTTACCTTTAGACTCGTCGTCAGTCATCATTTAAATTTCCATTTAAACAATTAGGACTTAAGTCACCTCGGGACAGCCCTACTTTTGTAGTAGTAGTTTGTAAAAGGTCTAGCTATCTTGCCAGCTAGCTTTAACCTCTCATTTTACTTCACTAGGCAACTGTCTTTCAATGGCTGAGAACATGCGGAATAAAACATGGATGTTGTCTCTGCGACGTCAGCCATTTGTTTCTGGAAAGGGATAAAATGCTACAGAAATGCTAACTCTAACTAACTAACTAACTAACTAACTAACTAACTAACTAACTAACTATCTTTGGGCTAATCTAGAAACAGGCAAAGAGGCCCCTAATTATTCCAAACTTTGTGTAGTGGCTTGATTTTGCCAATCGAACAAACCAATAAGCCACCGAGGGGCTGCTTTGCTAGGACTTACTGAGTTGACACCAAGCGGCAACCTCCGGTCTCAAACAATGAAGCCAATGCGGAAGTGTTATAAACTGCAATTCATCAAGAATCCACTTGAGGCTGGCTGCAGAAACACCGGAAACCACATAGACATGAATGGGAAAAAGACGATCTTTGCAGCATTAATAAACATGTTTACAGCCTGGTTCAAAAAACAGCTTGGCCCTGTAAGCTAATTTCTCTATCGGCACACACTCACGGCGGGAATTTTTTTCTAACGTGACGGATCAGAAGATATGAAGATTACAAGTTTTTGCCCAAATAAGGACATGACTGACGTGACTCCCGGTCAGGAACACATAGCTGTTGGCTACCCCGCCCCTTTACGTCACACTCTGCCTGGTTGATTTCCAATATGGCTGCCGCCGTCGATTGGCTTCCAAACAGCTCTCAGGAACAGATGGGTGACGTCACGGATACTACGTCCATTATTTATACAGTCTATGGTACACGCTGAATAAAACATGGATGTTGTCTCTGTGACGTCACCCATTTGTTTCTGGAGAGGGGTAAAAATGCTACGGAAATGCTAACTCTAACTAACTAACTAACTAACTAACTCCAGGCTAATCTAGAAACAGGCAAAGAGGCCCCTAGTTATTCCAAACTTTGTGTAGTGGCTTGATTTTGCCAATCGAACAAACCAATAAAGACACTGAAGGATGCATTGCCGGCACTTACTGAGTTGAAGCGTTGTCCTGGTTTGCTTAGCGAATGAGTCAATACACGTTCTGGTCCACCCTCCATGCACTCACATCCAGCAGGTTTATTTACACACACTAGACAATAAAGCTCTGTTGATCTATCTGCACTTAGATCCATTAATAACTTGCACAATAATCAACAGGCTTCACAGAAAACTAACAAAGACGGTCAAAAACTGTTAGCTTTCTCCCAGCAGGCAGCTCACCTGCCACTCATTCTTCTTCTACTTATACCTTGCAACACACACCACCTGCTGTGTCAACAAGGAAGTAGGGATGGGCATTTCAAGCCAACATACTATTTGATAATCATTGGCATCTATTCAACGATTTTACGAATTGCCCATCCCTACAAGGAAGTGCAACAAACAAAACATTCCACACACAATACACTGATACAAATATGGCTCTAACACTTTGCATAACCTTTGCTTTTCAATGCAGCCTCTAGTGGACACTGAAGGAACTACAGTTTGTTGCACATCCGCATTGGCTTCATTTTTCAACACTGGAGGTTGCCGCTCAGTTGTTTTATGGTTGCTGAAAATCCAGAATTATCTAATAATGTGAGCACAAACCAGCATGTATCTGTATCTGTGTGTGCTCATACTTGTTATCTTATTCATGGTTTGTAATATATTGTTTTAAATGAGGCAGCCCATGCTATGGATGACGCCACAGCGGCTCCTTCTACTTTGTTATCCCAGCCTGTGGAGTATCCTTGAACAGTCCTTGTCCTCCAGCTCTTTGCCTCAGAGATGTAGTTAACAATCCAAAAATACTAAAAGTCATCCAGACTTTCAATGAAAGTAAAATGAAGCCCCAACATCTGCAACATGACACAAACAGAGTGTAGTTGACTTTTAGAGCAGCTGCTCCTCAGAGAGTCAGTCTGACAAACAGCCCTGCAAACCTGATGGAGGAGATGTGTGTTTCTGTGTTTGGGTATGTGTGTGTGTGTTTCTGTGTTTGGGTATGTGTGTGTGTGTGTGTTTCTGTGTTTGGGTATGTGTGTGTGTGTGTGTTTCTGTGTTTGGGTATGTGTGTGTGTGTTTCCTTCCTCCACAAGGTGAAAAGAATAGAGTCTTTTTTCTCCCCCCACCGTCCAGTCACTGAAACCCACAGGCAGAGTCTAGACTGAGTCCCAGATGGGGGATTCATAAACTGCAACAAATGAAGACAAAATGCTTCCAGGTGCCCTTGGCCGTGGCGGCGGCCGTGGCGGCAGCGGTGGCGGTGAATGGATCAGCTCTTGGACTCGTACAGCGGGGGACATTTGACAGGATCTTAAACAACCATGCAGCCTTGTCGTCTCTGAGCTGCAGAGACTTTTCCTGCAGTGTCATTTATCATCCCGAGCGTGGGTTAGCATACAGGTCCTGTTGATCCTGTCAGGTATTCAACTATATCTTCATGGGTTACAAGATGTCACTACTATTTATCAATCTAATGATTGTGCACTGCTTCAGTGTGTGGTCTTAAGTCAGCAAAATGTGAAAAAATGGCATTTAATGTGTATTAACAACATTTAAACATTCATTATCACAATAACTGCACTAAAACTGCTCAATCAATTCCTTAATCATCATGATTGTTGCAGATTAATTTCTAATCAATGATCAACTTGTCAGGTAAACATCTACTTTATGTTAAATCTAGTAAAGGTGTCAAAGTGTGTGTGTTTTTGGACGATATTTGACCCAAAACAGATGATTTCTAATATAAACAGAGGCATTGCAGCAACATGCAACTACATTCTGCTTTCACTCAACATGCAATCTCATTATTTTGCATAAAGCCTTAAATATACAAACATACAGTCTGATAAAACACCTTAACAGTGATTTTAAATGAAGGAATGAAGGGATTAACCTCCTCATTTACTCCTCTAATTAAAGCTATGTGTGGAAAGTCATCAGGTCTGCATTGACCTGTGAGCCTGTTGTTTCCAGGAGCTGACAAAGTTATTTATAACCTCCTCACGTACAAACTCACCTAACATTAAAACACTCCAGTGCCAACTTTTCCTGCCAAGGGCAGAACTTAACTCTGTGCGCGCAGGTGGAGAGTGTCACGCACAGATGCGTCAATGACAGAGGAGTATGTGACCTTTCTCTGCAGGCTGATCAGGATCCTGCAGGATGATCAGGATCCTACAGGAGGATCAGGATTCCTACAGGTCCAGGGAGATGTGTCAGCGATGCGGTGCGCTCTCTGTACGTGCATCCCTCAAGTTGTGCGGTGTGT
Organism: Notolabrus celidotus; assembly: GCF_009762535.1. NCBI lineage: Eukaryota > Metazoa > Chordata > Actinopteri > Labriformes > Labridae > Notolabrus > Notolabrus celidotus. The sequence goes on from NC_048289.1 coordinate 29,982,066, forward strand.
TTACTGCATGCATGTGATGTGATGTTAGGCAACAACACAGCAGGGGAAAACCGCAATGAGCCGAGGCAGAAGACTCAGCAGACATGTCTGCACAAACACGGAGATAGAGGAAGATAACAGAGAGAGGTTCACTCACCAGGAGGATCTTTATCCGGGGAGGAAGCAGCAGCAGCAGCAGAAGCAGCAGCAGCAGCAGCAGCGTCGGTCCTGCCGGCAGATAATGAGATGCTGCAAATGAGACACTGCAGTCCACATCTACCCGCTCCCTCCAGCTCCGGTGTCAGTGTGTGTGTGTGTGTGTGTGTGTGAGAGAGAGAGGAAAGAGTGTGTGTGTCGTGTGAAGAAGAAGACGGTGTGTTTCACGTCAGGTGGAAACAGACGTGATGCTGTGAAGTGGACATCAGCTCCTCGTCGGGTTCTTTATCGTCCTCCTCAGCTCACACACACATCTCAACTCTTCCACTCTCTCTCCTCTCTGCCTCCTCTCTCTCTCTCCTCTCTCTTCTCCTCCTCCTCCCTCCCCACCGGGCTGGGCATGCCCAGTCTCTGCCTCCTCTCGAGCTCCAGTGTCACTATGAGGAACAAGTTAGTCAGGTTGGATCAAGTTCAGTGAAGGAGGATGATTGAAGGAGTGTTTAAAGCAGAGGTTGATTGGAGGACGCTGATTCGTTAATGGCACAGGTTAATTATGTGTGACGTCATAAACACCAAATAATTAATTTACCAAATTATTATTATTTTTAATTTTTATTTCCTTGTCTGTTTTATTTATTATAGTATATGTAAATGTTTGATCACATGTCTGTTGTGTTTGTAAATGTTTTATTATAAAATTTTCAATAAAAAAAAAAACTTTTCCCAGAAAGTGAACGTAAAAAAAAACAACAACATAAGATTAGACTATTTAAGACTATTAATGCTGTAAGTTTCTAACAATTGAATAAATAAATACACAACCAACCAAAATCCAAACAGTGGTCACCACTAAATGTATAGCTCCTGCTAGCTAGTAGCTGCCTGCCAGCTTTAGCTAATATCATCCAAAATAACACAACATGATAAAGTAGCTAACTTTCGACTAAGGACACAAACTAACTGTATTAGAGCTGCTTGTTTGAAAAATTCTTCTTCCTTACAATCCACCTTATCATTGTTAGTGTCCCAAGTACAATTTCAATCTCCTCCATCATGTTAGCAACTAGCACCCTCACTGGAGTTAGCATGCTAGCAGCTTTTCTCCACATGTAACTGAAACTTTTCATATTTATTAATGTTGTGACACACTAACTCTGACATTACAGAGTTAAATATATAACGTTTTCTATTTAACAATGGCGTTTTCCATTCGGATTAAACCAATGACATTTAGCTACATATTTTACATTTAACATTAATACCTACACTTTTTATTTAACAGTTATATTTGACACTGACATCTTTGATACAATTTAAGACAAAACTAAGCATGACAAAGCTCACAAATATTGTTCCAAATGTGAAAATGTTACCCTTCATTTGAAAATTGTTGGAGCTAAACATAAAGAAACGTTGCTGTTGCAACTTTTACAGTTTGCGCCCCATACTCTTCCCTGTTAGCCATCAATAACCTAAGTAACGGGATCATTACTAGCTGGTTCGCACAAACAATAAAAGGCTGTGACAAAACACAGTTACTTTAAAAATAAGTGTAAACAGGAAGTGGCTTTAGGACAATTTTTTTGTATTGAGAAAAATTAAAAAAAATGTAATATTAAGCTAAATAAAGAGATACATGATGCTCAGTAAGACAGGGTTGGAGTCAGCCCCAGCTCAAAGATTATTAGCCTAGCTCAGCAGAGCAGCAACAACAGACATAACAGACATCTTTTCAGTCTGTTTTAGAGTATCTAAGTATAAATCATTAACATAATGTTTGTTATGTTCTCAAACAGGTTTTTCAAGAACAGCACATAAGTATAATTTTGCACATGCTTTGTACTTTAAGTACATGTATTTAAATTCTCTAACTCATAGTTGCATAAAATCTGACAATAACTTTATTTCTTTCTGTGCAAACTTTATTGTTCTTTGAAAGTCAATGCACAAACAAACAATATAAACTGTGACCCCTCATAAACCTTGATGTAGGCTACATTACATTAAATGAATCACTGTTATAATGCATGTATTGTCAGTGGGGTCCCTGTTTTTGCTGCATTACAATCAGAGCAGCTTTCCCCTGCTCTCTGCTGCCACCTGTAGGCAAACAGGAGAAAAGTCTGGACTTAGTTGAAGTGGATCAAAGAGCAGCAGCAGCAGGGCAGTGGGGCCACTGAAAGGCTGTCTGTGTTTGAGCTGTTTACACTCTCGGCCTCCTCCACAGACTCACAATAACTCTCCTATTCCCCACCGGCTGCTCCACTTCAACACTGGAGGGTAATTAAGTCTCCTGTGTAAACACACCTGAAGGCTGCTGTGTTCACTCACTAACACGTCTACTGTGGAAACTGTGTACATCATTAAAATGCATTTTGTCACATGAGCTGGAGAATAAAGGAAGTTTAAAGGTGAGAATTATTTTCAGTCTTTGTCCAGCAGGTGGCGCCTTCATTATGCCACTCATTATAAGCACTGTGATTCACCTCAATATTAGATTTGTTGCTGTCAGATTTATCTCCCTCTGCTGGACTCATGAAAGAATGCAGGTTTTAAACACTTATTAGAATTGTTGCAGTCAGGTGAAGCTCCCCCTGCTGGACTCTACAAAGAATGCAGTTTTTAATAACTTCAACACCTGTTTTATGATAAGTTAAAGCTCGTCCTGCTGGACTTAAGACAATGCAGGTTTTGCAGAACTTATCAATAAACTTGTTGCAGACAGATCAGGGAACCTCTTCTGGATTCAACAAAAATCAGGTGTTGAAGTTTTTAAAACTTGCATTCTTTCTTAACAAGGTAAAGCTCGTCCTGCTGGACCCTTGAAAGAATGCTGGTTTTAAACACATCAACACAGGCTTCTTGTTAACTAGTCGTGGCTCCCCCTGCTGGAGTCAATAAAGAATGCAGGTTTGTAAGAACTTATTACTAGATTTTGCTGCAGACAGATCAGGCTGGACTCTAGAAAGTTTGCAGGTTTTAACAACTTCAACAACTGATTTTTGTGAACATGGTAAAGCTCCCCCTACTGGACTCTTGAAGCAGGTTTCAAACATCAACACAGGCTTCTTATTAACTAGTTGTAGCTCCCCCTGCTGGACTCTATGAAGGCAGGTTTCAAAGAACTTATATGCTGCAGACAGATCAGGCAATCTCTTGTCTCTGGAAAGAATGCAGGTTTGATCCATCAATACCATTTAACCAGTTGTAGCTCCCCCTGCAGGACACTAAAATAATTGCAGGTTTTAATAACTTCAACACCTGATTTTTTAACAAGGCAAAGCTCCCCCTACTGGACTCTAGAAACAGGTTTCAAACTCCTTAACACATGCTTCTTGTTAACCAGTTTTGGTTGCCCCTTCTGGACTCCATGAAAAAATGCAGGTTTTAAATACTTAGAATTGTTGCAGTCAAGTAAAACTCCCCCTGCTCTACTCTTTTCTCATGAAACCACAGAAAACAACCATCATGACACCTTAATCAAACACAACATGAGCACATCACATATGTAACAAAACCACAGACCAGTCCAGAGTGCTAGGGATGTTGCAGATGGACTAATATCCTATTTGTTTGTATGGAAATTTAAAGTCTGACTCATCGACTAGTCTTAAAGTGAGATAACACACAGAAACTATCAACAATTTCTGCAAAATTGAGCATTTTTAAAGTTTTAGAAACAGCTTACAGGGAACCACATAATCTTTACCTATAGTAAGGTTACATCCACATACCTGTGCTGGTTACATGCCAGTTTAACCAGACACAGCCTACATATGACTGCCAAACCGTGCCGCCTTCAAGGTGCCACCTGTGCTTGTTTACATCCGGGTAGTTGTGCCGGGTGAATGTGCTACAGCTTACACACAACATATGGAGTAATTCTGGTGTGTTCTTGGGTGGATGACTTTCTTTTTTTGAACGTTTTTATTAGACTCAGCCAACATCACAAAGCAACAATGCAGCGATCAGACTCAGAGACAAAACAGATATAAACAAGATTTTTGAAAACACCTAGTCCATAGTCAGGAAGTAAAGACATGAATAAATAGATAGTACACAATTAAAAAATAAGTGAATACAAACATACAAAATAATAATAATATTAAGATTGTAATAATTAACACAAAATTAAAAAATATTGATAATAGTAATAATAACAACAATATAAATAATTGTATAAATAGTAATTAGGACAATAATAATAATAACAACAACAACAATAACAACAATAATAACAAAAAGAAATCCTCACAGTAAACTTCAAAGAAAATAATAATAATTCTGTATACCCCAAATCAGCCCATCAGAGAATTAGCCAAAAAGAAATGAAGCAACAGGCGCCCACCTTATCTGGAAAAGATCAGTTTTTAACTGTAATCTTGCAGTTATACTCTCCATATAAAAAATGTCCTTCAACTTGTTCTTCCAATGTGTGACTGTGGGGGGCTGCGGCCTTAACCAGGAAATTGTGATAATTTTCTTTGCAACTAAAAGCAGGACCCTCAGTAAAGCTGCATGGCCACTGTACTCCTCATCCTCTGGTAATATTCCCAGTAGGAAGCAGGAGGGTTCAAATGGCAGTTCTAAACCCAGACAGTTCTTAATTTCAAGTTGAATACCTTTCCAATATGTTTTTAGTTTTGGACAGTCCCAGAATATATGTGTATGGTCTCCGACCAGGCCACAGCCCCTCCAGCACCCATTCGAGGATCCACAAAATTTGGAGGTCACCAGAGGGGTATCAAAAAACCTCATCCTAATTTTCCAGTCAAATTCCCTCCAGATGGGGCTACCTGTTGCTCCATGTCCCACTCTGCAGGGTGGATGACTTTCTAATCTCTTCTTCGTCTAATTGTGAACATCCCTGATTCAGAGGCCACCATGCAACAAGACCGATCAGCTCTCAATCCACTAATACATAGCAGTCCACAGGACAGGTTTACTTCCTACCTTTCAGTTTGGAGAGTGTTGCTGGCGTCCATCTTGCTCCATGCCCAGAGTACACCTTGATGCTTCCTAATGATGACAGCAGCAGGGTATCACCTGTGTCTAACAAACTGGGGCCTTTGTGTTTCTGCCATAGAGGATGCTGTGTCATGTTGAGAAGGCAAACAAAAGGTGCAGGATCCAAAATGCAGACTAAAGCAGGTTTTAATAAACAAAATAATAAACTACTTAAATCAAAATCCACGAGAAACACTGAAGAAGACTTGTGTTCACAGGCGAAGACTTACAGGTAAGGGGAAACAGAGCAAGTAAAAACACAGGGTAATCAACACAGGTGTGACACTTCACCTTCTTCTTGTGTTGTTTTATTTGGTGGTTGGCTTCAATATTTAGTGCATTACTGCCACCTTCTGGATTTTATTACAACTAGTTACAGCGTTCTCCAAAACCAACCACTCCAGGACCCAGACACAGTTGCCTGGGCCTGTTCCAGTCCTTCTCTCAGTGTTAGGTCCAGCTCCTCTTCAGTAACATCTTCAACATTCAGGTGACTCTCCTCGTTCCTCTTCCTTTCGCTCAGTGACCTCCTCCTCGGGTGTTTCCCCCCTTCTCACGGCTTAGGACATGGGGAAGACCCTGTGAAGTGTTTCCCTCAACAGTGTAGACATGATGCCTTTTCTTTATCAATTTCACAGTTACCATTCAACTCACTCTCACCATATTTCCCACATCTTTTCACCCCTCTGCACACAGCAGCAACATGTTCATACTCCTGGTAACAGCAGCACCAGAGAGGGGCCTTCTCAAACGGTCTCACTCCATAGCACTGATATGCTGTCCTCTAATTCCCCTTTTTGAAATCTTGTCAGTCATCTAGCATCATTCGATGTCCAAAAAAAGACTCTGCAGCGAAAGTGGCACATCACCCACCACTCCTTTTTCATAGCCTCCGTTCCAGGAAGTAACACCAAACCAGAAGCAGTGAAATTGCCCTTTTTTCACATTGACAAATAGAATAAATGTTCCACAAAACTCAAACTGTGTTTTAAGAAGTCTGAAGCCTCTCTAGAGTTGTCTAGTCGAGATCTGACATGTCTCGGTTTAATGATTCTGGATCAGGACCTTGTTTCTTTAACCTCCTTTTATGGAAGCTGTACATCAGATTCTTACTTCAGAGTCCTGATCCATGATACCTCAGGCCTCAGTCTCATTAATGAATCAACTGCTTCTCTTATTCCACCAATTAGTCTCCAGATATTCATCCTCTTTAAATCAACCTCTTTGCTCCATGTGCTCCTGCAGCTGCCGGCGTCTTCAGGACATGAAAGTCTTCAATCTCGATTCTGACAGCCTGAGATCAGATAAAACATCGCCTTTTATGAGTCTGCAGATTCACACAGTCTCTTTAAAGTCACAGCTAATCACCCCACAGACGAGTTGCATCATAATGAACCTTGGTTTGACAGGTTTTCGTGGCCCTGTTGGTGATCCAGCCCGGATGACTCCACAGATAGTGAGCCAACAGATGTGAGCAGTGATGCAATCAGGAGGGTTGTGTAATCACACATCTCGCTGTTTCAGGTGTGTCGTAAGAGAGTCTCTGCTCTTTGGTGAAGGTTCAAGAGCAGCACTGCTGATAGGAAATCACAGATGACATGAAGTACCATAGAAATATTGAACCTCAATTCAACTTTAATTATAGTGCACCTTTCATACAAACGAGCATGCAGCCCAGAGTGCTTCACAGGATAGACAAACTACATAAACAGTCAAATATTAAAAGACATGATCTTAAATACAATACTTAAAAATAATAGTAAATCAAATACAGTCAAATTAATAAAATAGGTAAGAGTAGAAAGAAAAGTTAAAATAAGTTAAAGTTAAAAAGATCAGATACACACAGGAAATGAATAGATAAATAAATACATAGATGAATAAATAAACAGATAAATAAATAAATACACAAATACATAGATAAATAAATAGATAGATAGATAGATAGATAGATAGATAGATAGATAGATAGATAGATAGATAGATAGATAGATAGATATATAAATAGATACATAGATGAATAGATAAATAGATTAATAGATAAATAAATAAATAAATAAATAAGATAAACAAATTGAGTGAAATCTGAAGTTAAATTGTGCAGCAAATAATTAGATTTAACGTAAATTGAAACAAAAATGTGCTCCATGATTTATACATTAACACTTATAAAATATTAAAGGAAAAATATCAATGCTCTTGAAAATGTCCACTTTTGTCCAATCAAAAGTCCAGAACACAAAAATATTCAGTATTTCTCTGTAGAATGTATTAAAAGTCACTGTACATTCTGAGTAATGGTGGTAAATATTGTTTTTTTATTCTCGTTTATTATTGTTTTATCTCTGAAATCATAAAATAAAGTGAGGTATTATCTGTGGGTATTATGTAACAATAGACTGACAGACTATAAACAACAGTATAAAGCAGCACAATAGTTTGAGTAAATGTCTCCACTGAAGCGTGAACATCCCAGTCAAGTGTCCCAGTTATCATTGTCTGCGTGGACCGGCGTGGACACGCTCTCCAACGCTCCAACCATTCACTGTATTTACATCAGACAATACTACGTCACAGCCAGGCCCCGCCCCCTCAAACCGCCTCCATCACTGCATGCTCGAGGAACAGAGAACGTGCTCTCTGCGTCAAGTGAGAGGCAGAACGTGGCGCGAGAAACCGGATATGACTGCTCGAACCTCCAAAATAAAAGAGGCCATTAATTGAACGTTTTCTATTCATTTTTTAAAAACAGATTTATTCTCATTACTTTGAAATTTAATTAATTGAGAGAAAATATGAATAAAGAATATGAATAGATTTACACAAATATTTCAAATGGCTGAATAATGCCTACATTTATATGTCTGAGTGTCTGACAGATCAGTGTCATAATTTATATTATGATGTCTATGCTTTAGTGTAATTATCAATGTTTTAGTCTTCTATGAAAGCAAACAAAATGTCAAAAACAAGATTGTTGGAAGCATTTTTGTAAACTGAAATAAATACAAACATTAAACTTTACAAAAATATAACTTAATAAACCTGTACTGAAAAATTACAATTACAAGTGTGAATGTCTTTGATTTTAAAATATTATAAATGCATAAAAATAGATTAGTAAATAAAAGTATTACAGGACAATAAAAAGGTCTTAAGAAGAAGACAACATCACATCAGAGAAAATAGAAAATGGAAAAGGATAAATTAGGAACATTCAAAATAATAAATTTAAAATGAATTTAAAAAACAATAGCTAATCAAATACAATTATCAAATACAATTAAAACAATTCATTAATTGGATAAAAACCAAAAATAATAATGAACACAAATAAAATAAAAAGTGGTTATAAGGATGAAGACACATAAAGACCTTTATTTAACCAGGTAGGTCATTAGGAAAAAATTCTTATTTACAGTGACGACCTGGCAGAAGGCACAGCCTTTTGAGGGGTAAAGGGTCAGGAATTACAGTAATGATAAAAACAAACACAAGGGTAAAAAACGTAAAAGACAAGTTTAACGTGACAGGACAGAACAGAGCAAACAAGAACAGCGTCAGCAGGAGTCCAGGATTAAAAGGATTAAAAGCAGGTGCAGGTGTGTTTAAGAGTGTCCATGAGAAATGGGTAGATATCAAACCTAACGCTAACTCTGGAGCGTATTTAAAACTGAGCATTTTCATAAGACAACTACATTAATAAACCACATTAACAACTATTCAAAACAATTAAAACTGTAAAAAATATAGTCAAAAAGTAACTTTATTTGTCAATATCATGTCCACAGACCTGTCAATCATTGCATTATACCCTCTTTTTTTAAAATCACATAATTAATAAGAACATAGCTTCTTAAAAAAGTGAACACTTGGACATAAATAAGCATGATATAAACTAAATATAATGTATTTAATGTGTATTTAAATGTATTTTATTGTTTGATCTATGTTCCATCTGTTACCATGGAGGATGCTGGGTTTGTATTGTAACTATTGGGGAGCTGTCCTGTCATCTACTTTTGCTGCGTCATCTATTCAAATAGTTTTATTTTGAAAGTCTGAACCGGAACAGCTCCTTACATATGTGAGGTGTCTTGACGCGCTCCGAGCAGGAGTGGAGTGACAGTGGGGAAGTGCATCTGGTGGTGGTACCACATCCTCCAGCCCCAGGACTGTGACCGGTGATAACCCAGCAGATCTCAGCTGAAGACCCTGCAGCCTCCAGACTCTGCCCACTCATCAGACCTGGTCTGAGTCTTTGGATCAGTTCCACCTCTTCAGATCCTTCAGATAGAGTTCTGCGCTTTTACGCGGAAGAAGGAGAAAATGAACGAGAGTGAATTAAAGCTGGCGGAGTACGGCTTCGAGCGGCGCTTCGACGAGAGACAGGCTCTAGAATGGATGCAGGAGAACTGGTATGTTTAAGGATGAAGGATAGATTTAAAATGGTGTAATGCACCTTTAATCTGCGTAATGCTCTGTCCTCTTCTCCTGTGAGACATAACACTTGGCAGGAGGCTCTGTCTGGACTTAATGTCATGTCCGGGCTGCCCACCATGAGGACAAGGTGTCTTTACTGTACATCACTGGATGGGCCACGTTCCCTCTTTATGTAACACCTTTTGCATTTCAGATATTGTTCTAAATAAGAAGACAAAGTTAGATTAAGAAGCTGCTTTAATCAAACCTCCCTGATGATGCAAAATCTAAGATTTAACATGAGGCTGTTTTACATTTTACGCAAATTAACATTCTGACTCATTTGTCCCAGCTGCTGTCAGCCTGTTAAACAACTCCATTTGATTTTCATTTATGGGATTTGTTTTATTGCCATTGCTTTTCTTAAATCAACTTAGTGTCTCTTAGCAGCTTAGAGATGCTCTCTCCAGCTCAGGATTGCAGGACAGGATGCTGATCCACTTTTCCCTCAAAGAGATGGTTGACGCTCTAACTGTCATAATTTCCCCACTCTCAAGACCAGCCTGAGACCACACTAACGTTTTTACCACAGTGTCAACAGGCAGAGGGGGGAAAGGCCCAGACTTCTATATGTGGATTGATTTGATATGAAGTGTGTGATCAGGCTTCCATTCCGTTCTCCTTTGATCTATTCCATTCCGTTCTACTTTAAACCATTCCATTCCATTCTACTTTGATCTATTCCATGCCGTTCTCCTTTAATCCATTCCATTCCGTTCTCCTTTGATCTATTCCATTCCGTTCTACTTTGATTCATTCCATTCCAATATACTTTGATCCTTTCCATTCCATTCTACTTTGATCCATTCCATTCCGTTCTCCTTTGATCTATTCCATTCCATTCTACTTTGATCCATTCCATTCTACTTTGTTCCATTCCATTCTACTTTGATCTATTCCATTCCGTTCTACTTTGATCCATTCCATTCCGATATACTTTGATCCATTCCATTCCATTCTACTTTGATCCATTCCATTCCATTTACTTTGATCCATTCCATTCCATTCTACTTTGTTCCATTCCATTCTACTTTGATCTATTCCATTCCGTTCTACTTTGATCCATTCCATTCTACTTTGATCCATTCCATTCTACTTTGATCCATTCCATTCCGTTCTACTTTGATCCATTCCATTCCGTTCTCCTTTGATGTATTCCATTCCGTTCTACTTTGATCCATTCCATTCCATTCTACTTTGATCTATTCCATTCCGTTCTCCTTTGATCCATTCCATTCCGTTCTCCTTTGATCTATTCCATTCCGATCTACTTTGATCCATTCCATTCCATTCTACTTTGATCCATTCCATTCCGTTCTACTTTGATCCATTCCATTCCGTTCTACTTTGATCCATGCGGACAAGGTGTCTTTACTGCACATCACTGGATGGGCCACGTTCCCTCTTTATGTAACACCTTTTGCATTTCAGATATTGTTCTAAATAAGAAGACAAAGTTAGATGAAGAAGCTGCTTTAATCAAACCTCCCTGATGATGCAAAATCTAAGCTTTAATAAGAGGCTATTTTACATTACATTACATTACAGTAGCAAATTAACATTCTACATGCATGCAAACTCAACTCCTCTGTGGCTGCAATGCATGCACCCAAATATCTCACCACCTGCACACACACCAATCAGAACGTTGCATCATTGCTCAATTAAATCCGCCTTCCTCCATTGTCCAATTAAATGCCTCGCACAGAGGGAGTGACCCCTCGCTGAGCAGCTCCTCCACAGGAACCTCGTAAAACCACATTTTTCATGCCTCACGTCCACGAGGCCGTGCAGGAGTGTAACTGAGGCCAGCTGTGATCCTGCAGCAGGGGAAAGTCAAGTGAGCTGTCAGATGAAGACTCACCTAATTCACCCAACAATCACAGAGCACACAAGAAGAAAGATGTAGACACCCTAGGGAGTGTGGAGTGTTCAGGGAGTGATTCATAGCAGGGGAGCATAATGTTTGGAGATTATCGTCAGCTTTACTTACACTGTGTTGTGCAATGTTGCTATAAAAGCTGTCTGTTATACATTCAGACAGCTGGTTAATCCTCGTGGATCAGTTAGATTACAAAGCTCATTTCTTCCACGCTTCCTTGTTGTTTCTGACATTCAGTTTCACTGTGAGGCCAAGTATCGAGTCACGTTTGACACAAGTGCTCATAACTTGGTGCTGATACTTGGCTAATGCCACAAAATCAACTATGATATTGTTTGATTGTTTGATTTATTTTAATTAAGGAGCCAGAGATCAATATGTGAGGGATAATGTATGGTGAGCAGGTAGTTATGGGAAATAGAATCCTGACAGGGTGAGACAAGACTCCGATGCTTCTTGTTTCACCCTGTCAGGATTCTATTCCCCATAACAACCTGCTCACCATACATTATCCCGTTTATTACCCAGCTACTAACTTAAAATACAAACGTGTTGTTAAAAAGATTGATTCTAGATTATTTCATTTATTTAAAATGATTTATGTTTGCATTTTTTTTAAAATAGTCCCAGGGATTCCACCTCAGTTGGATTCTTATCTGCCTGTTGCGGTGGATTTAACATGAAACTGTCCCCATTCAGGTCTCCTTCTCCTCTGAGCTCTGCGGTTCACACACCTTAAACCCCCACTGTCCCTCAAAGTGATTTAATGTGGCTTCATTTAGCTGGTCTGCAGAAAATCAGCCTTCCTACATGAGCATGTGTCTGTGTTTCCTGTGCCGTTATGAATGAACATGCTGCTACTGATGCTTTAGATAATGAATGTTCACTAACTCTAAACTTAGGAGTCATCTGACTAAAAGAAAGGCAGAAAACTCATTACATTTTCTATTTTCAAGGTTTTATTTCAAGTTTAGCTACTATTGTCGATATTTTTTTACTATAATGGGTAGTGGTGCAACGGATCATCGTTGATCCGTGATCCGTACGGATGCCTCTCCACGGTTCGGCACGGACGTGGTCCGCGGATCGGTTGATGAAAAAAGTTGCGCGTGTTCACGTGATGACCGCATGTTCAATCCACACTCACTCGCCAAGCGCAGCTGTTGTCATGGCAAGTGAAGGAGCAGAGGGACTTTAAAACCCTCCTGCATCTTGTAAGTCACATGTATGGGAGCATTTTGGTTTCCCTGTGAAATACAGTGAATGCTGAATGTTCTTGAACCACGTTATGAAACTCCGTTGCGCACCCACTAGACCAGAGGCCGTCAATACACGGCCCGCGGGCCGCATCCGGCCGCCTGTTCATGGCCCCCGAACTGTTATTCCTTCACTCTGTGTTTTGGTCGGGTCACCGTGTGTTTACGGGGACTTGTCTCCATGTCAACCATACGCAGACAGGCTGTTACTAGGTCACTTAGAGTCCACTGCTGCAGTGCAATTTTTAACTTTCACTTTTGTTTCTGGAGCGGTTCACATGTTGGCACTTTGCCAGATGTAGGACCCTAGAATGCACGAAAACGGTGTGTTCACAGTTTGCTGCTCAAAGAAAAGTGGACGGTGAAAATCAGCAAATGAAAGAAGAATGGAGTGAAACTTTTGAAGTTCCTCTGCTCCTTCACTTGCCATGCCATGAAATGCAGTGAATGAGGCAGGACTGGGCCCACAGATAGGGTGAACCGTGAGCTTTTTGATCCGTTGCACCCCTGATAATGGGCAAAATGCACTAATTTTAGATCATTAAAAAAAAAACATTCTGGAAGACATCTCAGGACCCCCCATTGGTCTCTCGCAACCCCCAGGGGGTCCCGACCCACACTTTGGGAACCCCTGGTCTATGGTGTCAACAATCAGAAGCTAAATGTGTCTGAACTCTCTTCCGTGGATTGATTTGACATGAAGTGTGATCAGTTTGTCTCTGGTGTTGCTCATGTTAGTGAAAGTTAATAACCGTAGTCAAGGGGGTTTTGACCAATCAGAATCAAGCTTCTTACACAACCTTGAGATCAGTAAGAAAGCCGGGTAATACCAGATGTTATTACCCAGCTGTTGTAAATACTTGATACTTGAAAGTGTTTCAAGGAACAACCTGGTCCACCACCTCAAATTCAATCAGCACATTTGACCTCTGCCTGTTGACACTGTGGCAAAAACCTTACTTTCTAATACCATCGGGATGTGATTACAGAGAACACAGGGATCATGTTACTGTGTGGTGCTGCAGTTCAGAGAAGCTATCTTATTTATTTTATTTAACCTTTATTTAACCAGGTGAGTTCATTGAGAACCAATTCTCATTTGCAATAACGACCTGGGCGAGAAGGCAACACAGGCGGCATGACAATAAATAAAAACAAAACAAAAACAGAGAGGACATACAGAGAGACCTAGAGACAGAACAATACAATACAAACATATGACAGCAGTGAGCAACTTAAAAGCAATTTAAGAGCAAGTGCAGTGATGTTGAGTTATGGGGTGTATTAGGTTTTTGAATGGGGCGAGTGGAATGAGAGAGGTCAGCTTTAGGGACTGTTGAAGGTGATTCCAGTCATTTGCAGCGGAAAACTGGAAGGAGGTGCGACCAAAGGAGGTCCGGGCTTTGGGAGGGATGAGTTTGATAAGGCTACTTGAGCGCAGGCTCCGGTTTGTGCTGTGAAGTTTGATTAGTGACTGTAGATATAAAGGGGTTTTACCAGTGAGGGATTTGTAAATGAATAGAAACCAGTGTGTTTGTCTGAGAGAGTGGAGTGAGGGCCAGTTCAGCTGAGAGTACAGGTGACAGTGGTGAGTGGTGAATGGCGCTCCAGTGACAAAACGGATAGCAGCGTGGTAAATGACATGCAGTTTGTGAAGGAGGGTGTTGGAAGCAGACCTGTAGGCTATGTCACCGTAATCAAGAATTGGGAGGACTGTCATCTGAACCAGAAGCCGTTTAGCAGAGTGCGTGAAGGAGGATTTGTTGCGATAGAGAAAACCAATACAGGATTTGACCTTAGTGAGTAAGTGTGTTGATGTGTGCTTCAAAAGAAAGTTTGCAGTCAAGCCAGATCCCTAGGTATTTGTAGCAGTCAACAAACTCAATCTCTATCAGCTCCTGTTCTGTTATTGCTCAGATATCTCTATCAGGACTAAACTATCTTTTAATTATAAGACACAACAACAGTTCAGACAAGACTCAAAGTGACCAAGTTTGCAACTTCCACTTAACTCCATCCTCTCCTCCAGTCTCCTTCTGTACATCTATTATGGATGGACAGGGATCAGCTATCAGGAGCCCCTGTTTCATTAAGTGGGTCAAGCAGCAGCAGCAGCAGTAGCATCTACTTGGCTTAATATGTATTGTGTCAATCTGGATTAGTCATCTGGTCTCTCCTCAGACTCACGCACACCCTCCCAGACGTAACACACTCAACGTCAGCAGTTATGGCTGATATTTGAACCCTGATTGAGTTTATTCTGATAAAATAATCAAACTGAACTGTTGTTGAGTTTAAACACCTCCTTGTTCTCGGCTCATCAGTTCTCAGCCGTCTGATCCCCCCCCTTCTGTCGGCATGACCCCCGGTTGCTGTAATTGAAACAGTATCAGTGATTGCACATAATCCAGGTGGAGCAGAGCCCAGATCTCATAACCTCGTCACCCAGAGCTGAGAGTCTAAACGTTCAGTGTGTCAGCCAAACATCTGTTAATCCTCTGCTGTGGTTATGAGCGGGGGTGATGACGAAGAAAGAACAGGTTCATAAATCTGACCCTTTCAGATTTATAGTCCTGCATGCACATGTTCTGTATCATGGGTGAACCTGGCACACGGCCCCCTGTCAGAAGCAGACCGTCAGAACGTGTCCTGTTTGCTCTAAGTCGCTCTGGTCTTGTCCTTTCCCCCTCATTGTGTAACATTTTTATGTAACAGCCCTAATCATGTTGTGTTTCAGGGTCTGACTGAGGTGATTTTAGTGTCGGCTGTTTGTCAGAGGAAGCCGTCATCTTCCTCTTTGTGTCACCCGATAGAGATCAAAGTCTGAGCAGGATGCAGCGGGAGGGGAGGGCAGTGTGCAGGGCTGCAGGTTTAAATTTGATCAGTTTGATCAGAGACAGAGGAGCTGAATGTTTCCAATCTGCACACTGCGTCACTGACTAACCTGCAGATTTACCTTCTATTGTTTCCTGGCTTTCTTACTGATCATGTTAAATACTGGATTCTGATTGGTCAAAACCCAATAACAACAGTAATTGATTTTGAATAGTTGAGGGACACCCGGGACAACCTGATCCTCCATGTGATATCAAATCAAACTGTGGAAAGGAGTCTCACTTCCTGTTGACAATGTGGCAAAAATGTTACTTTCGGAGAGCACAAAACTTCAAATTCATGTTTTTAACCACGTTCATGATCATGTTGGTGTCTTTTCTCCCCCTGTCAGGATTCTATTTTGCACCACAACCTGCTCATGATACATTACCCCTTACACTATGGAAGAATTAACAACTTAGTCTGTCAAATTTAGAAAAAATGGAGGTCTAGTCACAATTTCTCAAAGTGACGTCTTCAAAGTGCTTCTTTTCTCCAACCAACTGTTTAAAACTTTAACTTACTTACTCTTCATTTACTGCCAATAATAACAGAAAGGGTAAATCACATTAATAAAGCTACAACCTGCAGATTTACCTTCTATTGTTTCCTGGCTTTCTTACTGATCACCAGGCTGTGTTAAATACTGGATTCTGATTGGTCGAAACCCAATAACAACAGTAAGTGATTTTGAACACCCGGGACAACCTGATCACAAACATGATATAAAATCAAACTGTGGAAAGGAGTCTCACACACTTCTACAGATTTTAATTTAACCTTTTCCTGTTGACAATGTGGCAAAAATGTTACTTTCTGATAGCATCTCTCAATTTAGTTGGAGAGCTTTAAACTTGACTGATCAATCACCACATTAATGGTCATGATGGTGTCTTTTCTCACCCTGTAGGGTTTCTATTTTACACCACAACCTGCTCACGATACATTACCCCTCACATTATGAATTAATTATTGGTCTACATCTTTGAAATGTCAACGACATTGGAGAAGTATAATCATAATTTCTCAAAGTGATGTCTTCAAACTGTAACTTACTTACTCTTCATTTACTGCCAATAATAACAAAAAAGGAAAGCCATATTTATAACGCTACAACCTGCATTTGTTTAACATTTTAGCCTGAAAGAAATGACAGAAGTCTGTACAATGATAACAATAATTTTTACCATTAATGTTTTTTCAATTGGCGACTATCAAGTACTTTATTTTTATTTCAGTATTGCCAAGAACATCACAATACTTGGGTCACGATACGATATATCACAATATCAAAAATAGAGATGGTGTAAATCACACAATATTACTCAAAATTGAAAGGACAAATAAAGTCAAAACTATATATATTATTATAGATATTTTTCACCCCTCTAATAAAACATGAGCAGTGATTTGTTTTGGTGTAATGCAAGGTCTGAACACTAGGTGGAGCCTTGTCTTATGCTGTGCATAGAGCCATTGCTCCAGGTGATAAGAGCCAAACTGTTTTGGTTGAGTTTATCTGTTTTATGTTCGTTTTTTTATGATTTAATAGATTATTGTTTGTACGTATTATCGGAGTCGTTATATCCAAACTTACTCTGCACATTGCACGTTGTTTGAGTTGCTTCTCCAAGTCACCACATCCTATGGAGTTTCCCTCTACGGCAGCTGTCAATTAAACTGAAGTAAAACCTGTTTTTTAACCTCTAATAACGAGAAAGAAGCTTTTCAGAAAAAAGAGGCCTTGAACACAAAACAGTCAAATACTAACTACATATCACCACAGCATACGGATGAGAGAAACATTCGTACCACCTGTATTTATTTTTAAAAGTGTGACTGCAGCCCCATTCAAATGGACAGAGTTTTTGACCTATCCTGCAGCCAGCCACCAGGGGGCAGACGCTTTGGTGGAAGCTTCACTTCCAGCCGAGCGAGCTGCGCCCCTGGTCTGAACTGGTCAGAAAATCTTCTCCTCAGTGATATGTTGAGTCTGTTAAAATGAGTCTAAGCTTTGTTAAAAACAGATAATAAAGTCTGTTTGTTTCTATTCAGTATTGAGTGTGTCAATACCTTGTCTTGTTTCTTACCCCACAGGAGCAAAGCCTTCATGTTCTGTGGCCTGTATGCTGCCATCGTGTTCGGCGGTCAGCACTTCATGAGGGAGAGGCCGAAGCTGAACCTGCGACGTCCGCTGGTGCTGTGGTCACTCAGCCTCGCCATCTTCAGGTGAGTCAGGCAAACTGCAAGAAACAACACAGGAACAAGAGTGAGACATAAGATGAGTAGTATTTTCTTCATGCAAAATCAAAATGCAAAGTATAAAAGGTAAGGTCATTCATTGCAAGAATTAAACATGATCATTTTTTAGATTTTTTTATTGCAAACGTGATTTTAATCTGAGAGAATATCAGATTTTCCTCCTGGATCCTTCTGAGATTCTCTTCTTTTTAAATTTGAGATTCAACATCAGGGTGCTCAGTTTTTGTCTTGCACATTTTTGTTGATACTTTAACAGAGTCTCATTTTTTCTTGAATAAAATGTGACCTAATTATCTGAGAAAATATAAACGTCCCTCTCTGATATCGGCTACTCTAGCTTACAGTCTTATCTCTGAGTGTGATCTTGTTGTTCCTGTAACAGGGACATCGTGCGATCATCGTTGCCCTCACCTCCAGCAGGTCACCATTCCTGGATGAGTGCAGTGGAGGAATGTGTTCTGAGAATCTGTTCACATCTTTAAAAGTGAAAACCAGTTTGATGACACGCGTGCAACACAAAAACCCTTCCTCCCTGAGTTTAAAGTCGTGAGCCGTGCCCTTAAAACAGGAGGTGAACCTGTACAGAAAGAAAGGGATGTTCACACCTGACCACACTTCTTCCTTCACCTCCTGTATAATTTACAGAGTTAGGTTTTCTACATTCCTTCACAGTGGAGTTTCTATCTCCCAGACTCTAACCCCAACAAATGTTCTCGTCAGACTCTTTCCAAACAGAGCAGGTCTAGACCGTACTCTATGTTCTATTATTAACAAAGACCCAACATCAAGACCGGATCAGATCCAGTCCCATCTTACAGACAGGACTCAGTCTGATCTCATCTTAATCCCCCATGAGCAGAGCACTTTGCAGCATTTAGCAAGTTACAGTGGCAAGGACAAACTTCCTTTAACAGGCAGAAACCTCCAGCAGGACCAGACTCATGTTAGACACACATCTGCTGAGACCGTGTTGGAGAGAGGGATAGAGGGAGATGAAGAGAGAGAGAGAGATGATAGGGGGAGACGGATAGTAGTAGTTGTGCAGCTGGAGTCCTGGCAACGGTCCACAGAAGCAGAGATCCAGAGAGAACCTACGAGGACAAGGGAGCTCAGGACTCCAGAAAGGTCTAAGAAAAGAGAGAAGAGAGGAGACCAGAAGAACAGAAAATGAGGAGAAATAAATGGGGAACGGAATGATACCGAAGGAAAAGTGAAGGGAATAAGAAAAGGAGACAGAAAGGATTGAAGAAACCAGGAAAGAGAAGAGAGAAAGAAAGAAGAAATGAGAGAAGTGAAGAAGAAAGCAAAATGAATGAAAGGAAAAGGGAATACAAGAAAGAAAGAAAGAAAGAAAGAAAAGAGAAATTAAAGGTGGAAAGAATCAAAGAAAGAGGGACAGCAAGAAAGAAGGAATGAAATGAAAAAGGAATGAAAGAAAGAAAGAAAGAAAGGAAGAAAGAAATGAATGAAAGGAAAAGGGAATACAAGAAAGAAAGAAAGAAAGAAAGAAAAGAGAAAATAAAGGTGAAAAGAAGAAAGAAAGAGGGACAGCAAGAAAGAAGGAATGAAAGAGAGGAAGAAAGAAAGGAGGAACGAAATAAAGAACAAAAAAGAAAGACAGAAACAAGAAAGAAGGAATAAAAGAAAGAAAGAATAAAAAGACTGAATGACAGACCTTAAAAAAAGGAATCTATATCAGAGATCCAGAGGAACCTACGAGACAAGGGAGCTCAGGGACTCCAGAAAGGTCTATGGTTAGTAACTTTAATGGGACAGGAAGAGTTAAAGTGAGAGACAGGCAGAGAGAGGAGAGAGAGGGAAAGACAGGATCCCAGCGTGTCAGTCTAAGCCTATAGCAGCATAACTAAGAGCTGGTCCAAGCCTGATCCAGCTCTAACTATAAGCTTTATAGTTGGTAGAGGATTCCAAAGGAGAGGTGTCTGATAGCTGAAGCCTCATTTAAATTGCTCTGCAGAAGATCTACTTCCTGTAATCCCCGGATCGATCCCCAGCCCGGCCGTCGGAGGTTTTATTACTTTACAGTGATGAGTCATGATGAGTTTTTATGGCTGCAGCAGAGAATGAACAGGAGAAGGAGGGAAGAGTTCTCTTGTTTAACTCTTTTATGAAAAACAAACAGTGGGGTTGTAAAACGATGCTCTGAGGATCGTTTGTTTGATATTCTGACTGAATGATTAACCCTTCACAAACGAGGGCTCCGAAGATCATCCCTTTTCATTTCACCTTTTTAATGATGATGTCAAACCCAGCCTGTATGTGATCAAAAAAATATCCAACTTCTCTGATCTCAAATCTGTCTGCATGTCGTGTGTTCACTCTGCAGTATCATTGGAGCCCTGAGGACCGGACTCTACATGTTCCACGTCATCACAAACAGCGGCTTCAGACAGTCTGTGTGTGACTCCAGCTTCTACAGCGCCCCCATCACCAAGTTCTGGGCCTACGCCTTCGTCCTGAGCAAAGCCCCCGAGCTGGGTAAGACACTCTGCTTCATGTTCCTGAGACTCTTCTTTAGGATGAAATATTCAGAGTTATCTTCAGGCTGCTTGAAAACAAAGTGTTGTTTTAAATCCACATGCTCCCTGCAGTGAAACCCACAAACTTCAACCTTGAGCTTCTGAATCATCCTCCTCTCTGGAGCTCTTAAACTCTCCTGTAAATCTATGGAAACAATCACAGTAAGAGCTGCAGCTCCTCCACACAGAGATGCTGCAGACTCATCTGTTCTCCTAGTGCTCTCTGGGAAACGGAGGCTGGAGGTGCTGAGGTGGCAAGAACACTCTGTTAGTGTGTGATTGATGCAGACGCTCTCCTGAACTGCAGAGGGAGGAGTGTGTTCCTCCTCTGATTGGTTGCATCGTTAATTTACTACAGGATCTGATCCCAGGGAACAGATGTGCTAATTAACCCTTTAAAGACCAGTTAATAATCCACCATGAGCAGAGCACTTTGCAGCATTTAGCAAGTTACAGTGGCAAGGACAAACTTCCTTTAACAGGCAGAAACCTCCAGCAGGACCAGACTCATGTTAGACACACATCTGCTGAGACTGTGTTGGAAAGAGGGATAGAGTCAAGTCAACTTTATTTATATAGCACATTTAAAAAACAGCCGCAGTTGGCCAAAGTGATGTACAATCTTAAAAAACACAATCAATAAAAACAAATAGTGTTTAAAAAGAACAGATATTACAAACACAAAACACAACAAATAAAAAGCCACAATAAATAAAAACGTTTTAAGTAGAGATTTAAAATTCTCAAGTGTCTGAGCATGCATTATATTGAGGAGGCAGAGTGCTCTGGCCGGAGCACGTAGGGGCAAACACAGATAAGGTGGTGCCAGACCATGTTAACTTTTAAAAACCAACAACAAAGTCTTAAACTGGATCCTGAAACTTACAGGAAGCCAGTGAAGAGAAGCCAGAGAGGGAGATGAAGAAAGAGAGAGAGATGATAGTGGGGAGACGGATAGTAGTAGTTGTAGCAGCTGGAGTCTGGAACGTCCACAGCAGCAGAGATCCAGAGGAACCTACGAGACAAGGGAGCTCAGGGACTCCAGAAAGGTCTAAGAAAAGAGAGAAGAGAGGGAGAGGAGAAGAAAGAAAAAGAGGAGAATGAATGGTGAAGGAAAGGATAGAAGGAAAGGACAGGATAAG
Source organism: Notolabrus celidotus (assembly GCF_009762535.1). Lineage (NCBI taxonomy): Eukaryota > Metazoa > Chordata > Actinopteri > Labriformes > Labridae > Notolabrus > Notolabrus celidotus. The sequence goes on from NC_048289.1 coordinate 30,003,643, forward strand.
AAAAGGAGACATCAAGGATGAAGAAACATGGAAAGAACAAAGAGGGAAGGAAGGAAGGAAGGAAGGAAGGAAGGAAGGAAGGAAGGAAGGAAGAAAGAAAGAAAGAAACAAAGAAACAAAGAAACAAAGAAGAAAGGAAGAAAGAGGAAATGAAAGAAAGAAAGAAGGAAAAATAAATAAGGAAAGAAAGCAGGAAGGAAGGAAGGAAGGAATGAAAGAAGAAAGAAAGAAAGAAAGAAAGAAAGAAAGAAAGAAAGAAAGAAAGAAAGAAAGAAAGAAAGAAAGAAAGAAAGACAGACCCAAAAAAAGAATCTACAGCAGCGATCCAGAGGAACCTACGAGACAAGGGAGCTCAGGGACTCCAGAAAGGTCTATGGTTAGTAACTTTAATGGGACAGGAAGAGTTAAAGTGAGAGACAGGCAGAGAGAGGAGAGAGAGGGAAAGACAGGATCCCAGTGTGTCAGTCTAAGCCTATAGCAGCATAACTAAGACCTGGTCCAAGCCTGATCCAGCTCTAACTATAAGCTTTATCGAAAAGGAAAGTTTGAAGCCTACTCTTGAAAGTAGAGAGGGTGTCTGCCTCCCGGACCCTGACTGGTAGATGATTCCAAAGGAGAGGGGCCTGATAACTGAAGGCTCTACCTCCCATACTACTTTTAGAGACTTTAGGTACGATGAGCAGGCTGTAAGACAAAATAACCACCCCATTCTTTAACAGGCAGAAACCTCCAGCAGAACCAGACTCATGTTAGACACACATCTGCTGAGATCTACCGTGTTTGAGAGAGAGATAGAGGGAGATGATAGTGGGGAGACGGATAGTAGTAGTTGTAGCAGCTGGAGTCTGGCAGAGAGGAACCTACGAGACAAGGGAGCTCAGGGACTCTAGAAAGGTCTAAGTTTGACTTGAAGAAAACAACTCAATACAGATGTGGACCTCAATAACTCTCTCTCTCTCTCTCTCTCTCTCTCTCTCTCTCTCTCTCTCTCTCTCTCTCCTCTCTCTCTCTCTTCTCTCTCCTCTCCTTCTCTCTCCCTCTCTCTCTCTCTCTCTCTCTCCTCCTCTCTCTCCTCCCTCTCTCTCTCTCTCTCCTCTCTCCTCTCCCTCCCT